>NC_081766.1:29162998-29350498 GCF_963082965.1 Carassius carassius | reverse complement strand
TTTGAGGATTATTAAACAATTTCGATTAAAATACTATTTTAATTGGAAGTCCATACTGACCTCACATTATAAGTTCAAACTCTTCATCCTCATATTTAGTTAAACTGGCTAATTTTCTGCTGTACCTTTTTGATTTCTTTACATAGGCTGAATGATTGGTATTAATATATTGTGAGGGGTCATATGTTAATGATTGTAGTTTCGTAACCATAACAATGTCTTCTTCTGCAGTTGTTTTCATAAATTAAGTGAACTAGAAAGAAAGCAAAATCTAAAAAAAGTTAGAGCGGAAATCCTGTTTTCCATGATATGCTCCTGATAAATAAGTTTTTAATAAAGCTCTTTAAATATGAATGATAAAAGTGGTTCAGAATGTTTACATTATGATAGTCTGTTGCATAATTCTGAGGTAAACATTCTCTTAGTTTGTACAAAAGACCTTTGTCATGATTAGCAATAAAACCAGGCTGAGGACTGAATTACTATTGTTATGAATGGAGCCAAGGGCAGGATGGTAAAATAATCGTCTATATCCTCTTGCAATGTAAATGGAAGAAAAAAAGCAGTTAAGTGGGTTCTGGCTAATCTGCTTCTCTGTAGGCTTGATGACAAGCTACTGGACGCAGAATGGAGAAGGAAAAGGAACAATGAGATCAAGAGGACAGAAGAAAGATAAACTGAGGGTGAAATGAACCCAATCACCCACAATTACTGATGTCACATGTAACCCTCTAACTAAGGCACATAAATGCAGAACAGCCGCAGGACGCCCCCTATTGCTCACTAAAAAAAAAAAAAAAAAAAAAAAAAACCTAATGGAATATTATGCCACCTTACTTATTGCTTTACTTTAAGTTACTTTTTTATGTTTACATTTTTAATGTTGTTTCCTAGTAGTTAAACTTGGGTAGTAGAAAGGAACTACAACTACAAATACAACTGAAGTTCTCTTTTTTCACATCTTCTTCTTCAACTTTGTCTTAGTCAACTTCTTTGACTACTTCAACTTCACTAACTATTATTATTTGTATTATTAACATCAAGCTTTATGTTAGAAATAATCATAATATAATAATAATAATAATAACTACTATTATTATTTCCTACACACAGATTTCACATTTCTAACACAAAGCCTGATAACAATAATAATAATTATTATTATTACTATTATTATCTACACACAGATGACCAACATATATAAAGGTTTTATTATGTATTATTATTATTTATTGTTTTACATATAATGAAATGGGTTGTTTCCTGGGACATATATATATAATATGTAAAACAATAAATAATAATAATAATACATAATAAAACCTTTGCTTCAGATAATATGTTGGTGATGAAGATAATACATCCAATATAGGTGGAGAAATTTCTGAATAAAGATGGACTTCTTTTTAAACAAAGGTTGCGAGTAAGTCATTAAGAATGTACTGTATTATGAATACTTTCATGGATGCAGTCGTTTGAGCATGTTTCTTGTTTTGATCATGGGAAATGTCTGTTTGGTAATTCGGACAGGATGTGAGCTCAGATGTACAGCAAAGATAATGCAGCATCATTCATCACAGGCAGTCAACAAGCTCTCTGAAACGCTAAAGAGACCCAGATTGCATACAGAACACCTTTTCTTGCAGCAGACGTTAGGCACATTCACATGTAAAAAGAATGCAACTCACCCTCAATTGCATAATCAATGCCATTTCTGGCGGGTCTGTTCAAGGCTGGGTACATGTTGAAAAGATTGGCTACAAAGGCAATGTTGAGCTTCTGGTTTCCAGCCACCACATCACTGGGAGTGACAAACTGTCTGCAATCCAGACGATCTGCCTGTCTCAGCATCAGCTCTGCCCGCTTTTCATCATCACGCTCCTAAAACAGACAGTTATTAAACCCAAATAACTACATCTATATCCGAAAGTTCTCAAGCACAGCTCTAAAGCAAGTAGTTATCTAGAAGACAGCTGGCACAATGTGAATAATGGCTGATCTGTTGAACTGTTACGTTCGTGACCCAGTAAAACACAGGGAGAGAGAGATCCAAGAGCAGGTATGTTTATTAGGGTAATCCAAAACGTAATCCAAACAAGCTGAGGTAAAAAACTGAAATAAACCAAATAAACAAACACGGAAGGGACAGGAAGGGAACAGGAACTCGGAAAGCGAGGAACTCAGGAGACGAGAAGACTGGGTATGGCAGGAAACGTAAAGACACGTAAGGCAAGGACTCCATACAGACAACAGGAAAAGACTGGTAAATATAGGGAGGCTAATGACTATTAAATGAAGGCACCTAGTGCAATTAACAGGAGTGCAATTACTGTGATGAAGGGACAAGGCTAGTGGGAATTTTAGTGCCTTTGGTGAGGTGCCTAAGGGGAAGTGAGCCCACTAGTGGACACCCAGGGAAACAAAGATCAGGCAGCGTGACATTACCCCCTCCTCTACGGAGCAGCTACCAGATGCTCCACCCGAACCCAAGTAGAAACCAAAGACACAAATAGACCAGGAGGGAGGTGGAGCGGCGGAGGACCAGGGGGAGGGATGGAGGGCCAGGAAAAATGGGGAACAGAGACAAGAGGACCAGGTAAAATGGGGAAACATAGACAAGAAGTGCAAACACAAAAACAAGGAGCCCAGGAGGGAGGTGGACCGGTGGAGGATCAGGGGGAGGGACGGAGGGCCAGGTCCTTAGAGGGAAACAGAGAGAAAGACTAAGACAAGGAAACCAGGAGGGAGGTGGAGCGGCGGAGGATCAGTGGGAGGGACGGAGGGACAGGTAAAATGGGAAAACAGAGACAAAAAAATCGAAAACAAAACAACTACAAACATAAACACAAGTCCAGGAAGGACATAACGTGAAGCCCACCAGGGCGGAGCAGAAGACCACCACATCCGTGTGGTCGGGACAGAGGTCCACCAGGGCGGCGCAGAAGACCACCACATCCGTGTGGTCGAGACAGATGCCCACCAGGGCGGTGCAGAAGACCACCACATCCGTGCGGTCGAGACCGAAGCCACCAGGGCGGCGCAGACGACTACCACAGTGGGATCAAATTAACAGGAGAGCAAGTCTGGTTAGGCAAGTCTGAAACAGAGAACATGAACAAGTTAAGGGTAGCCTCCGTGGCCACGACAGGATCCTCAGAGAGCGCTCAGAGAGTTCGGCTGAGACGTGACGAGGCTCTGGAAGTTCCGCAGAGGCGAGGAGAGACTCTGGTAGTTCAGCCGAGACGAGGAGAGGCTCTAGTAGTTCAGCAGAGACGTGGAGAGGCTCTGGTAGTTCAGCAGAGACGTGGGGAGGCTCTGGTAGTTCCACAAAGACGTGGAGAGACACTGGTAATCCCATGGTGTTTAGACTGGATTCCAGAAGATCAATGGTGACTTGACTCTGCTCATGAAGATCATTGGTGGCCAGACTCTGCTCATTAAGATCATTGGTGACTTGCATTTGTTCATGAAGATCAATGGTGACTTGCCCTTGTTCATGAAGATCATTGGTGACTTGCATTTGTTCATGAAGATCAATGGTGACATGCCTCTGCCCATGAAGATAGTCGGTGACTTGACCTTGCCCATGAAGATCAATGGTGACTTGACTTTGTTCATGAAGTGTACTGGTGACTGGACTTTGCACATGAAGATCATTGTTGACTTGCCTTTGTCCATGAATTTCACCGGTGACTTGGCCTGACTCCGGAGTGTCAACAGTGACTAGCCCTGACTCTGGAAGGTCAACGGTGACTAGTCCTGACTCTGGAGGGTCAACGGTGACTAGCCCTGACTCTGGAAGGTCAACGGTGACTAGCCCTGACTCTGGAAGGTCAACGGTGACTAGCCCTGACTCTGAAAGGTCACTGAGCACCTGACTTGACTCTGGAGGGTCCACGAGCACCTGACTTGACTCTGGAGGGTCCATGAGCACCTGACTCGACTCTGGAGGGTCAACGGGAACCTGACTCGACTCTGGAGGGTTCAACGGGAACCAGACTCGACTCTGGATGGTCAACGGGAACCTGACTCGTCTCTGGAGGGTCAACAGGAACCTGACTCGACTCTGGAGGGTCCACGAGCACCTGACTCAACTCTGGAGGGTCCATGAGCACCGGACTCGACTCTGGAGGGTCCACGAGCACCTGACTCGACTCAGGAAGGTCAACGGGAACCTGACTCGACACTGCAGGGTCAACGGGAACCTGACTCAACACTGGGGGGTCAACGGGAACCTGACTCGACACTGAAGGGTCAACGGGAACCTGACTCGACTCTGAAGGGTCAACTGTGGCTGTCATTCTGTGCAGAGGCGCTGGACAAGCAGCCATCTTGTGCCATAACTCTAGGCCAGCGGCCATCCTGGGCAGTGGCGCTGGGCTAGCGGCCACTGTGCTGTGGCGCTGGGCTGGCGGCCATCTTGCGTCGTGACGCTGGGCTGGCGGCCATCTTGCATCGTGGCGCTGGGCTGGTGACCACCTTGTGCTGTGGTGCTGGGCTGGCTTCCATCTTGTGCAGTGGCGCTGGATTGGTGGCCATCTTGTGCAGCGGCGCTGGGCTGGTGGCCATCTTGTGCAGTGGCACTGGCTCGGCAGACGTACGCTTCCTCTCCCCTCTCCGTCCGCCATGGTGAGGCGGCGGCTCCGATCCATCCCACATGAGCCCAGGGTCGAAGGGGGGCCATGGTGGAGAGCGATGCCGGACCTCCTCTCGACCACTAACTCCTCTGCGCCCTCCCCTGGTCCCACGAAATACAACCAGGCGGGATAAAAGGAATGGTTTTGAGGGAACCCGCCTGGTCGTATTTCGTGGGATGGCTGGGGAGGAAACATCAAAAAACATATAGCTGGATCTTAGGGGTGATGGAGTCCTTCTGTTACGTTCGTGACCCAGTAAAACACAGGGAGAGAGAGATCCAAGAGCAGGTATGTTTATTAGGGTAATCCAAAACGTAATCCAAACAAGCTGAGGTAAAAACCAGAAAGGAAGGAAGGGAACAGGAACTCGGAAGGCGAGGAACTCGGGAGACGAGAAGACTGGGTATGGCAGGAAATGTAAAGACACGTAAGGCAAGGACTCCATACAGACAACAGGAAAAGACTGGTAAATATAGGGAGGCTAATGACTATTAAATGAAGGCACCTGGTGCAATTAACAGGAGTGCAATTACTGTGATGAAGGGACAAGGCTAGTGGGAATTGTAGTGCCTACGGTGAGGTGCCTAAGGGGAAGTGAGCCCACTAGTGGACACCCAGGGAAACAAAGATCAGGCAGCGTGACATAAACAATAATATGGCAATAAGTGTGTGTAATGTTACAAACACTACACTTTACGCCCACAATCACTATTCTGAGTAACTTTCTTTGGCCTCAAAAATAGACAGTGTTTACATCTGAGTTTATATCCTTGTAATAGCTTTCCATACAGTATAAATGTTTTCAGTTTTAGTTTTTAATATGATTATTATTATTTTATTATTATTTTCAAAGTGTGAAAGGGAGGAATTGTTCACATTCACCCACAGTGTTACACTAGCTGTCTAAGTTCTATGGCTCTGTCCCAAATCGCACCGTAAACCCTTGTGGTCTTCCTATGAGTCTGTACTTTTTTGTTGTAATGCCGCTTTGACTGTCAGATAGAAGTCTACCGTGGAAATCGTCTCAATGTGCAAAGTGCACATCAAGGAAGTGCACATCAAAGGTGCATAGCAGCTCCAAAGGGGGGCGCTCGCGAGAACCCTTCTGAAAGCTAAAATGAAAAATGGAGACACATGCAGACTGCTAGTATGCAATGTCCATAGACAAGCTGATGGTGTATGGACATATAGACACAGATGGACATATTTTTGGACTTCCTTGGCCAGTCGCTCCTCAACTTGGTCCATCTTTGCTTTCACCATGTTATGTCGCAAGCGGATATGCATATGAGGAAATCTGCGGCGCTATCGCAGTTTCTTCTTTTTTGACCAGAAAGGGAGGGGTTGTAGCAAACCAATCACAGCATTTGTGGTCTGCATAGAATTGATGCGTTTTTACATTTCTGGAGAGGTTAATGCCAGGCTGCGCCATAGGCTACTCACAACCTGCGATATAGCTAAGGCATAGTTTCAACGTACAAGTATAAATTAGCCTTAATGGATTCATGCACATGGCGAACATTGTAAGTCTGCAAGACCGCAAATTCACATGAAGTGTGCCATTTGGGACAGGGTCTAGACTGTTTGTTCTGCCTCTGGATATATAGTCCAATCAGCGTCATGTCACATTCTGTGGAGTACTGCCCCTTTTTGGGCGATTTCACTCTGGCCAAGAATTGCCCAGAGTGTTCTTATAGACTTCCATACAAAGATTGTTTTCTTCTTCTTCTCACTGCAGGCACAGCAATGCAATCTCTATGAGTTACAGGAGGGCTAGCCCTAACGTGCTTTCATCATCATACCTAAACTTAACTTGTGCAACAAATGGTGGGACCAAACACACCGCTATTAATTATCTTTAAGCTGAAGTCAGGACTAGTCTGAATGGCCCACAGACCATAAAAAAAAAGATGGACCACACACCTTCCCTCTCTTCCTGTGAAGAAAAGTGAAGCTGCCAGCTGCCAGTGGGCACTGACATATTGTGCTGATTCAGGACCGAAGTCTGCGCAGTATTGAACATGGAACCTGAGTCTGCCCAGTAGTGAGTGAAGAAGAGCCACCTCCTGCCTATAGGTCCCACTAACACTCCAGCAGAGTTGATCGCAAACACAAACGCAAATCCCTCAATCTCAGCTGTCAATAAATGACATCACACTCCCATTTTTAAAGCGTCACATAACTAATTAACTTATTTAAATGAACACTTGAACTTACATCAGTGTGATAAAAACTGCATAAAATGACAAAAAAACGTGAAAAAAAAAAATTGAAGGGTCATTTAATTATTTGGATTTGCCTTGTCCATATTTGCAGTCTTGGCCACTTAAGAGAGTGTGCTCGCGACAGGAAACGCCAAAGCGCAGTGCCCTTAACACACACTAAATCCACACTATCTCCAATACCATTCCATAGTGGTACAGTATCAAGGCTTAGTGTATCCCATCATGCATCATGTTCGGAAAATAAATCGTGAGACTTTTTAATGAGATCTCTCGAGAGGTCACGGAAACCTTTCCAATGTATGTTAAATAGTAATGATAATTAGATATTATATATAATTTGGTAGTAAACAAAGAGTTTCATGTTTTATTGGTGCAAATGGGTAGTGGTGATATTTACTTTGCACAACATTTGCAGCTGTATTATTATTATTTTTTTGATTACTTAATTAGAAGCACCACAAAATTTAATTGTGTCATCTGTTATGGGGATTACTGAACAGACATTTAGAAGTTGATTTTGAAATGCAAAAATAAAGCTCTGTAAACTCTTGCATTTGTACAACACTATAATTTTGTCCCATCATATAATGGAAAATTCTATACACACTTGTGGTCTTCGTGCTCACTTAAACACTTGGACCGAATACAGCAAATCGCCATATAAGTCAAGTGGTCAAGTGCAAAGACTGCAAGTGCAGGTATTTGGACAAAGCAATTGTCTCACATTCCATTAGATTACATGGTGAGGGTGGGGTTTATGACCTATACTGGGTTCAGCCACCTGGTGGCGATCAAAACATTTTGGCTTCACTTTTCAGGGCTTGTGTGGCACATTTGCCATGGACAGTGTCGGGAAGGTTACTTTGGAAATGTAATAGGTTACAGATTACAAGTTACCCTGTTTAAAATGTAATAGTAGTGTAACTTTTTTAATTACTTTATTAAAGTAATGTAACTAATTACTTTTGAGTACTTTTGATTACTTTCTAAATTTGTGAAAATTAAAGAATAATAAATAAAAGCATATACATCAACTTAAATACAGATATCTAATAAGCATGTGACGTATTCTGTGTAATAAACTCCTGAAACATTGGTGTTTTTTTTAAACTGCTGTCTCTGTATATGATGATAGTTTTCTCAAAATAAGTAAAATGCACATGAAGTGACAGAGCAGTTCTAGAAATGATGTTTATGTGTTCGTGTACTCCTATATTGAGGCAGCAGGGGTTGAAAACACTGCAAGCTTCAGTAGGCCTATGTGTAGAAAATGAAACCATGTCTTTGCCATTAATTTACAGGAGGGGCGGACTGGGAAAAAAATTCAGACTGGAAAATTCAAACTCATACAAACAAATTCATGGACAAAACTATTTTTTGTATGGACCTGACATAAAAAAGGTTTAAATCTTTAATTTGGGGACATGCAAAATAATTAAAAGTTCTCTCCTGAACTGCACCTTCACTTCCATTTTTCTCTTCAGTCTCTTTATTTTGCCCTGTTATGCATCTCTCTCATGACTTTAATACTCAAGATTGAACAAAACAAAACTATACTTTACAATACAATACTCTACAATACTACAATGTTTATAGAAAAATCCTAATACTGTACACGAGTCATGTTTTTCCCTTACAAAAATTTACCATGCTCTTATTAGCCTATATAAAAGTAAAATAACCTTGTTTTTTTTTGCAAATGGATTTGTATTTATTTTTAAATAAATACATTTGTAAAATAATTTTACATTTTTGGTTACCACAGTTAACCAATAGTAACCATTTTCCCTGGGTTTATAGTTAAATATTAAAATGTTAATTTTCGTAAGGGTTGTGTTGTTGACTGTCGTAGCTCCCCCTAAACCTATAAAAAAAATCAGATTTCTTTTCAGCTAAATTACTACTGTAACATTACAACAGATAATAATGATGTCCTTTATATAGTATTTTGAGTGATGACTGATGAGCAACGTGCTGCTGCTTGATTAAATAAATTAAAAAACAAAGACAAAAAAGCATCTTTACAGATGAAACTGACCTGAAACCCTGAACAGTAGTTCTGCTTCTCTGCTCCAGCAATTCACTCTCTCTCTCTCTCTCTCTCTCTCTCTCTCTCTCTCTCTCTCTCTCTCTCTCTCTCTCTCTCTCTCTCTCTCTCTCTCTCTCTCTCGCATTGATTACCGTTTTGCGGAGGCGCGGAGAGCGCGCGAGTCATGACTAACAATTCATGACTTATTAGAGATTTAATTATCAAATGGCGGATTCGAAAATGATCGCTTTAGTACATTCGGCAGGCAATTATACAATAATGATATTAAATAGTGGGGCAAAATCGGCTGCCAGGCCACCGGGAATTGTCCCGGTTCTCCCGGTGTCCAGTCCGCACCTGATTTCCACAGACACGCAGAATGTGCAAGTCATATATTGCATTTTTGGGGCTTTATATTAACAGACACTAGTCGATGTCATGTTTTGATTCAAGTGTACTGACCTACTTTTGATTTAGTCATCCAAAATGTGGCATATTCCGTCCGCGTTAGGCATTTCGTTTTTATGACTGGATTCTACGAACCAGACTGTATTTCCGCATCCCGGAAATTATTAGGGCGGTATGTCTCAGAATAGTCAGTGCAATTTGGGAAATAAATCAGTTAAATCTGTATGTGGATGTGTGTAAATATTCAAATGTAATCCCCTTTGTAATCGTAAAAAATTTCATAAGTAACTGTAATTTAATTACTCATTTTTTCTTAGTAACTGTAACTAATTACAGTTACAATAATTTTGTAATTAAATTACGTAACGCCGTTACATGTAACTAGTTACTCCCCAACAATGGCCATGGATAAAGCAAACCAGTATCCTACCAGTAAAGTTTTGATGGATGACAATTTCAGGTAAAGACAATTATATTGACATAGTTGTACATTATTAGACACACGAGTCCATTATTATTTGTGTGCAAATAAACAAATCATGTATGTGCGCTTTCTGACAGCTTTTTGCACGAGCACATTTCAGTATGGTTGCATGTCTGGCAGGGGTTTTTTAATGGACACTTGCTGAAGAAGCATGTTTTCATAGGAGTTTTCAATGGTCGGTGTTTATACATACTGTATGGGCATCAACACTGTAGAACTGTTCACTGGTGAAATTCGTTCGACAAATTCTAAATGTTTTATTTGCCTTTTTTAACTTTTAATTTTGCTCTGTTTAATAAATCTGAATGACTAAATATCTCTGGATACATTTATATACAGTACAGTCAGGTTAAGGCGACTGGTATAGTGTCTGTTGGCATCTCCGCGTGGTCGGATTTATCTTGAAAAAGTCTTACAGAAAATGTAGTTTTGTGAGAATCTGAAATTTAAAATGTTTCAAGCCTTGACATTTTACCTTTTGTTATATTGGGATTCATTTTACTTGGATGTATGCAAAAATTGTTGAACGTGTTGTCCTAACTAGAACATTTTCCTCCAGCCGCTATTGATACAAAAACTAAAAATATGAACATAAAATGTCTGAGAACACACACACAAAACAAACAAACAAAACAGAGAAATATAACCACGATTTTGTGTGCAAGTCGGATAATATTTCAGTTTTGTGAAAAATGATTTTAAATGTGTTTAAAGTTTTGATTCATGCTAGTATTATAAAATGCGTTGTTACATTTTTGATTAACGCTTATTATTTTTCAATTTCACGACCATTGTTTGCTATTCTGAGAACTTTGCTTACATCTTTCAATTTTGTGCAATATATTTTAATTGCATTAAAAAAAAAATCACGCTTATTATTTGTTTGTTTTGTTTATTATCTGTGACTGCAATGCATTTGGTGGAAAATGTATCCCGTAAAATACAGCTGGATAAAACAAAAACAGTTTCTACCTTCATTTCAGGCTGCAAAGCAACAAAATTTGATTACAAACAAACAAAATGTTGTTGTATTTTGGGGCTGTCAAGGAATTTGAAAAATAGTAATAGTGCAATAGTATATATATATATATATATTTTTTTTTTTACAGAACTATTTATAATCTAAGGACAAATAAACCTGTCCAATTCCAATTAACAAACACAACACTTATGTCCAATCTTATGTTGTCTTTTACTCTCATATTTCCATTGACTTTTGGTTCTCAAAAAGTCAGCCTATTTCTTAGCTGCACTACATTATGTCATTAAATGCTGGAACAAACGCTGACACAGGAAACCAATCAGCATGTTGGCTTCCTCAGTAAAAAGGCAAAGGTCGCTGACCAAATAATCAGAATGACTTACATTGAAACCAGAGATGTCAATGTCAATCCTCATCTCGTCATCCCCGTCTCCTTTAGGCGAGATCTGATTAAGCAGGTGGAAATATGCCCTGGAGTCCTGAGAGCAGAAAAAGTCTCTGTTCAGTTACATAAGTCTTAACTGGCATGCAAATGACAGCTCAAAGGTTCTGATGTCAAACCAAATCAAAGGCTGGGATTTTATATTGTTCACAGGGTTTCAAATTTAGGCCTGTGATTAATTTACTCATATATATATATATATAAGATGTTGCTTTCTTTAGCTGACATTCAAATTCATGTTTTATTGTGTATTCATTTTTTATTGTGTATTTGTATTGCTGTAGAATGAATGCTGTATCAGATGCACATTTCTCTCTCATAATACTCTACTCTACATGATACAGAGCATTTTAATACCGCTATTAATGAAGCTACTCAATGTTCCTTTGTTACCAGTACTAGACTGAGGTTTTTAAATTGGTAATGGAGGCTTATCTCAGCTGTAACTGTCAAACTCTTGAATCCGCGGTGGAAGGAAGTAGTTCCGCACAAAAGAAGCTTTTAAAAGACACTCTGTTGTTGTCTCTTTTTTTACACACCTGTGCCTTTGAACTCCTGTATAAATGCAATATCACACTTGTAGCCATGTGATATGGCTGTATATCAACATGCTTTGATTGCCGTGCTGATATACAGCCATAACGCACTGCTACTCGTGTGATATAACTCTCTCTCTCTCTCACACACACACACACACACACACACACACACACACACACACATATATATATATATATATTAGTGCTGTCAAAATCGGGCATTAATGCAAGCAATGCAAGCAATTTTTCAGTTTAACACGCTAAAATTATTTAACGCAATTAATGCAAGAGTGGAGCTAGGGTTGGCCACCCAGTCACAACTGATGCTTCTGTCTCTTTATTTCTTTAAAAGAATTGCATTAATTTAAATGTTGAATGTCTCTACGACCACATCAAACAGGAGACTTTTCAGACACGCACTCCAACTATGCATCAGTGCCAGGCACTAGTCAAACAAACACAAAATAAAAGGCACAGGTGATGAGGGAGCTTCAATAGAATGCTTAAGAACATTTATCTGAAATGCAGTGGTTTTCAAACCTGTACTGGAGCACCCTAGCACCGTTTCCGTCATCTAACACCCAATTCAATTCATCAGCTCATTAGTAGAGACTTTAAGAGCTGAAGTGGGTCAGAAAAGATAAAGAGTTGTCAGAAAATATGATGCGTGTTTGATATGCGTCATGGTTATCAGCTTCAGTTCAGAAGTGATAGCAATAACTTTAGTAATTTAATTTAATTTAGTTTAATTTAGTATTTGATAACTTTATCAGTTTCTGTATATTTAATTTTCACAAGGTATTATCATTATTATTATTATTATTATGGGTTTGTGAATATTGTTTAAAGTTCACTTAAATTAGAAGTTATTTTTTAAAAGTCTAATAAGTTTTAAAATTGATAGCTTTTATATAGCAATTATACTGTAATGTTGAGTGGCTATAGTCAATCATTAAATATCAGGGGGGGAACTATTTCCTAGGCACATCAGTTGTATCTGGATCAGTGATACTTGCCTTCAGTCAGAGAGGCCTAGTGGGTAGAGAGTATGACTCCTAACCCTAGGGTTGTGGGTTCAAGTCTCAGGCCGTCAATTACACAACTTAGGTGCCCTTGAGCAAGGCATCGAACCCCCAACTGCTCCCCGGGCGCTGCAGCATAAATGGCTGCCCACTGCTCCGGTTGTGTGTTCACAGTGTGTGTGTGTGTTCACTGCTCTGTGTGTGTGCACTTTGGATGGGTTAAATGCAGAGCACGAATTCTGAGTATGGGTCACCATACTTGGCTGTATGTCACGTCACTTTCACTTTTTTTTTCAGTCCTAAAAAAAATGTCATTAGACAAATATTAAAACTATACCGTCTTTATGTTGTTTCTATATTTAATTTGAAGATTTATGCAATATAAAAGTATATTTAAAACTTTAATTTTGTTTTGGAATTAATCATGATTAATTTCAGAAAAATATGTGACTAATTAGTTACTTTTTTTAATCGATTGACAGCACTAATTTATTCATTTATTTTTTAATAAATATAAAATAAATGTGTGTGTGTGTATGTGTGTGTGTGTAGTAAACTTCAGCCCAAAACCTAGTTCTAATGGAATGAATTAAATTTTCATTAACAACTGATAATGATGACTTCTGTGATAACTACCTTAATATCATCAGTGAAGTTTCTGATCTGTTGCCAGCCAGCAGCTTTGAGGTGATAGTTGACCCATCGCAGCAAAAGGTCCTCGGGGGACATTGACATCAGGTGGTCCAGCTCCTCTGACTCATCCAGCAAAGCAATTAGAGCTACACAGGCATAAATACACAGACATGTGTTAGTGAAATCTCTTGAGAGGCATAAATCAGTCACTCATGCACATGCATGCTTTTATTTATTTATGGCAGCAATCAGAACCCTATTGGACAGCTCCATGATTATACAAAAACGAATTCTGGCTATTACAGCAAAGTAATGACCTTCGTTTCGAGAGATCTCAATGTCAGCGAAGAGACCAATTTTTATGATTTGCCAAAGGAGGCCAAGCACGAGGTGAGGGGTTCCTGCTTTCATGTCCTGAGCATCGATGTTGACAACCGTGCAGCCAATAGCCGACGCAGAGTTAAGAGCCAACACCAAATTCTCCTGTATAAAACAATAGATAGAACTATTTGTCAAAATAAATCTAATCCACACATCTTTTTTTAGAAAGATTTTTTAGGTCCGTTCACACCAAGGACAATAACTATACCAATAAAGTTTTAATAATCATTCTAATTATGTAAAAATAGTGATGTGATTACCACAGTTGTAACATTAATGAAACAGACAAACAATATTGTTGGAATAACTTTTTTTTTTTTCCCAGCCGATAAACAATGAAAACACTGACAGCCAATCAGTATTCACTTGACTTTAAAAAGCTCAAGTTTTTAAAGTGACAGATTACAAAATGGCAGTGCACACTTATAATAAACAGAACATTATCATGTGATGATGTGGATGCTATGTGTAGTTAGCATTATCTATTTACCTGTCATTTTCATTGTGAAAGGGTCTTAAAGATAACAAACATATATAAAATGCATTAGGGTGGATCTCACAAAACCTGCCAAGAACATCATATATCAAGAACATGTTATACAGTGGGTACGGAAAGTATTCAGACCCCCTTACATTTTTCACTCTTTATCATTTTTTTTTCTCTCATTAATGTTACACACAGCACCGCATATTGACAGAAAAACACAGAATTGTTGACATATTTGCACATTTAATAAAAAAGAAAAAATGAAATATCACATGTATTCAGACCCTTTGCTGTGACACTCATATATTGTCACTGCAGCCCTCCACCAGTCAGGCTTTATGGCAGAGTGGCCTGACGGAAGCCTCTCCTCAGTGCAAGACACATGAAAGCCCCCATGGAGCTAAAAAACACCTGAAGGACTCTGGTCTGATGAGACCAAGATGGAACTTTTTGGCCTTAATTCTAGTGGTATGTGTGGAGAAAACGAGGCACTGCTCATCACCTGTCCAATACAGTCCCAACAGTGAAGCATCATGCTGTGGGGGTGTTTTTCAGCTGCAGAGACAGGACGACTGGTTGCGATCGAGGGAAAGATGAATGCAGCCAAGTACAGGGATATCCTGGACGAAAACCTTCTCCAGAGTGCTCAGGACCTCAGACTGGGCCGAAGGTTCACCTTCCAACAAGACAATGACCCTAAACACACAGCTAAAATAACGAAGGAATGGCTTCACAACAACTCCGTGACTGTTCTTGAATGGCCCAGCCAGAGCCCTGACTTAAACCCAATTGAGCATCTCTGGAGAGACCTGAAAATGGCTGTCCACCAACGTTTACCATCCAAACTGACAGAACTGGAGAGGATCTGCAAGGAGGAATGGCAGAGGATCTCCAAATCCAGGTGTGAAAAACTTGTTGCATCTTTCCCAAATAGTCTCATGACTGTATTAGATCAAAAGGATGCTTCTACTAAATACTGAGCAAAGGGTCTGAATACTTAGGACCATGTGATATTTCAGTTTTTCTTTTTTAATAAACATGCAAAAATGTCAACAATTGTGTTTTTCTGTCAATATGGGGTTCTGTGTGTACATTAATGAGAGAAAAAAAATAACTTTAATGATTTTAGCAAATGGCTGCAATATAAAAAAGAGTGAAAAATTTAAGGGGGTCTGAATACTCTCCGTACCCACTGTGTGTGTGTGTATATATATATATATATATATATATATATATATATATATATGGATATTTTTAATTTAAGCAAGAAAGCGTGTTTTTTTTTTTTATTGTGTGTGTGACAAACACTACTTTTCCTGCACTTTTCCTGTTAATGAAAAAACTGTTCTTTACACATTTTGATGTGTAATATTTTGTTTTATATATATTTATATTTCCTTTTTTAATTTTGGGGGTAAAATATGTTTTTATAAAAACATATATATATATATTTTTTTTTCATCTAATCAAAACTTTGCGTGAGGGGTAGGTTTAAGGACAGGGTTAGGTTAAAGGGATAAAGGTTTGTACATTATAAAAACTATTACATCGATGGAATGTCCCCATAAAACATGCATGGGAAGATGTGTGTGTGAGATTCACCCTTTAAGTGAAGTTTCAAAAGTGAGAGCACTTACAGTCATTGTAAATGGAGTGCATTTCTTTGTGTTGATGACCCGCTCATCAATGGTGTCTGGCTGCGAGAGGTTGATCATTTTGCTGTAAAAACATGACCAAGAGGTTGTTAAATATGAACTCTTATTCAGAAGTAACTGTGATGAATAATTAATACAGCTGCGTATTTAACAGCATAACAAACATTACGCAGTTAATCTTATATTACCACAGCAATATTCCATCTTTCACAGATTTGAATAAACTGTCAGTCTCCGGGTCCATTGGGATCAGATGCTTGCAGTCCGGATCATTTGCCAAGGCCTTATTGATCCAGTTCACAAAGGCCACTTTTTCTTCATCTGAGAATGGTTTCAAAAATCACATTTCAAAAGGTTCAGATATGGTTTGACTCTTCTGAATTTGTGCTCAACTACAACAGGAATTGCCCAAATGCTATTTTTGTGTATTTCCAAGTGAAACATTATATTCAGTAAGAAAATATGTAGAGCTGGACTTCATTTTATCCAGTAGGAATTCATTGGCTGTAGAAAGTGCATTACATAATGGAGGTGGGCAAAAATAAGGCAAAGCAAGTTATGACATTTTTATGAACGAGGATAAACCTTTCATCATAATATCCAGAAATGTGCATTAAGAACATACAGTAACTAAAGCACATTATAGTTTCATATTCATGGCCTAGGGGATGTAAATGCCACCACCTGAGTAAGAATGCTGAGTTCCTTCACTTGAGATCCTTGATGTTCCTCCAAAGGAACGAATCCCATCCCGCCTGGAAATGCTCTTGCGGAAAGTTTCTCGCACCTCTTTGCTTCTCAGCTCTTGGTATATCTGGAGAATTTAGTGAGATCTTAGTTTTCAAGGTGCGTGACACAATCAGCAAAGCAGGCACTTTGCCCAGAAAACATTTTAAAGGGGTCATATGACGTTGCTAAAAATATTATTATTTTGTGTATTTGGTGTAATGCAATGTGTTTATGCAGATAAAGTTCAAAGAACATATTCTTTTCCACCTAATGTACATTATTGTTGCTGCTCTTTGCCCCGTCTATCTGAAAAGCATTGATTTTTTTACAAAGCTCATCGTTCTGAAAAACAAGGTGTTGGCTGATTGGCCAGCTATCCAGTGCGTTGTGATTGGCCGAGTACCTCAAGTGTGTGATGGAAATGTTATGCCCCTTACCATACTGTGATGCCGTGGTCTGACGTGATGAGACAAAACCAATAAAACCCATTAAAAAACGAAAAAGCCCTTACGAAAAAGTAGTATAATTCAAGTTTATTTTAATAAGTATACTTACGTAAAGTTCTAGTATATTTTTAAGTATACTGTATGTAGCAAGTATACAAATTTCAGTGTTCTAGTAGTATACTTGTAAGTGTACTGTTTCAATACTCCTCGGGACTAAATTGGCCCACTTTCTAGTATATAAAAGTATACTTTTAAGTATACTTCATGTAAAACATTAGTAAACTTTGAGTACACAACTAGTTTACCTCCATGTTTGTAATTTGTACTGCACTAAAATTTGTAATTTGTACTATACTAAAAGTGAACTTATAGGTTTACTGACAGTTTAATAATTCCATACTTTGTACACTATAGTCTCAGTAAACTACTAGTCTAGTAGTATAATACTGCAAGTATACTCATAAGTTTTCTTTAAGTGAACTTTACATCATACTTTAAGTATACTACTATGTCCCTATTTAGGTTTTAATGTCTATATATTTTGTTACATGAATATCTGAACATACAAAACATCCAAAGAAAAAACAGGGTATCTGCTTGTAAACAAAAAACATTTTATTCTAGCTTCATGCATTATTTTAAACACTTTTATGTGTTTCATAAAAAATAAAGAAATAACATTTTGAACAAAAAGCTGAAAAAGACTATGAATTGGATTCAGAATCATAATCAAAACTTAGATGGAGTTTATCAACACCCCAAAGCTTGACTGTAATTATTACCTCTTCGTCAGTCGACATTTTATTCCATAACGTTACTGTTTTGATGCTGTTTAATGTCAGATGATCATGTTACATGTGTTACTATCTGTTGTTTCTTTTTCTTCTTCACTTGTGGTTTTTTTTTGGAAATTCTGTGCAGAAGATGTGTACTAGCACCCTCTACAATATAATAATGAAAACACAGATTCTAGGAGTATAGCACAAATATATTTAGGATTTTTGTAAATATAAGTCAAGTATACTTAAATGTAATTTTAAGTATATTTATGAGGAGTACATAAAGCCCATTTCTGAGATGTACATAAAAAGTAAACTAAAAGCATACTTCCCTATTTTTAGTTTAAAAGAAGTATAATAATAGCACACTTTAATAAACTTCTTCTTTCGTAAGGGAGAGCGTGTGAGTGAAGTGGAGCGGTGTGACGATTTTCGCTCTATAGACGTGCGCTCCACTCAGTCACTCAACCGCCCAAGCAAGCGCTCCGTTTATATTCCGCTCACGCTCGCCGGCGCTCAGATCCCGCTCCGACATAAAATTTCTCTAGTAAGCCTAACTGTTTACTGTTTGCACCGAAATGCTTGGATAATTGTCTAAAATTATGCATGCTGGTAAACAGCCATTATCATGTTTTAAAAACGAAATTCTTACATTCTTCTTAATTTTATTAATTGTATTGAATATATTAATCTAACCTTAGCAAACATAGCTTATCTAAAATGCAAAAACTGAAGAAGTGTATTTTTGTATTTTCGCTGACTTTATTTCCATGAAAATAGCTGGCGTTGTTGTGCAATAGAACATTCAAAACAGGCTCATTAAAACACAAATGCACACACAAGATGAAATGTGCATAGATATTTACGATGCACTTAAAGAACGCTTGGATTATGGACTGGGTTGAGCGAGCGGCTCTGAGCGTATTGAGAGAGCGGAATCTTCAGAAAGGCGCTCAGCGCTCTTAAGGAAATATTACCACTCCGCTCCGCTCACATGCTCTGATCCAGTGGGGACATAATTATTGATTTTAATGACATATACTGTCTTTTTAAGTGTTGTGTTGAGTATCGTGCAGCATAAAGATAAAACCATGTCTGCATTTGTGATCAGAGAAACGACAAACAACAAGCGCTACTTTAAACTGCTCAAAACTCACGTTTGAATCATCAGTGGCAAATTCTTTAAATATGTAAACATACTTACAGACTGTGAGTCAGAAGCTCCAGACTGTCCTTGTAAAGTTGGAATTGGCCCACTTTTCAGAAACATACACCAGCATTGTAGGCTACACTCCCATGAAACAGTCCTCATCCTCCAAAAATCTGAATATTTGGGCTGAACTGTTCTGGAAATACAACTTAACTACTTATTTCTAGTTGTATCCTCTTTTGGAAGACCAAACAACAACAGTGATAATAAAAGTTATGCCTTCTTTCTTAGTGTCAACATTTGGGCGGCGTTATGTAAATCTTCCCACATCGTGACTTATACATGTGGGGACGTGTTTGAAGGGGCCTTTTTAGGTAGGCATGGTTGACTCTTAACTTTTCTAAAGAATATGTCTTTGAATTTGAGACTTTAGACTTTGCAACATTACAGATCTTCTTTATGCACCAAGAGCTTATAACATAAAAAAAAAATTGTAATCGCATCATATGACCCCTTTAAGATAAGACAAAAACTCATAGTTAAGCTTACCGCAACAAACTCTTCAAAACTGATCTTCTCGTCTTTGTTGGTGTCACCTGCCATGAACTTCTCCACAATCTCCCGTACCTTGTATCCCGGAATGTGAAAGCTGGCCTCTCGAAAGAGCTCTTGAAGTTCAAAATCACTTACATAGCCACTGTTATCAATATCTACAAGGATAGAATGAGATTTTGCAATGACACTCGTCCATTCTCGCAGCAAACCTTTGATACAATACTTCTACTATTTTAATGTGTTTTTAGAATTGCATGAGACAACGATCAGCCGTAAAAACAGACATTTATGTAGTCAGTTATTGCAATCTTTGGTAATGTTTGACACCTCACAAGCACCAAGTCAGGTGATTAGAGCGTTACAATGCACAATTCACTAAACCTACAGTGAGATTCAGGCAGAATTTAACTGACCGATTTTGTTGAAAGCCTCTCTCAGATTCTCCAGATCTTCTCTGGAGATCTGTGTCACATTGTTCTCCATGCTGTTCTCCTTGCAGTACTTCTCACCATGCAAAAGACCTGCCAAAAAAGTCCACACAGAGAGTTTCTGTGCTATATACCCTGTTGGCCCACCACAGTATCTCTATGATAAGCATGAAATTACACTTCATGAAATTAAATTACAGATGGGCACGGGATGTATAGTAGGCTACCAACCAAAAGTGTGGGGTTGGTAAGATTCTTTATGTTTTTTGAGAGAGGTTTCTTATGCTTACAAAACTTAGTGTTTTAGTAAAAACAGAAATATTGTAAACGACTCCAGACTCCAACGACACACGATCCCTCAGAAATCATTCTAACATGCCCATTTGCTGCTTTAGATACATTTATTAATATTATCGATGTTGAAAACAGCTGCACTGATTAATATTTTGTGAAAACCAGGATTCTCTGATGAATAGAGTTCCACATTTACTTGAAATAAATCATCTTGTAAATGTTTGTATTTTTTACTTTCACGAATATTATGAGATAACACAGTGAAATCAACACTTCATGAGTGCAGCCATTATATCATATGAAAACAGTCCCTTTTCCCTAAACGTCTCACAACTCAGCTAGAGACTAACCTAGAAAAGATAGCAAATTTTCCAACCGAGTCCTTGATAGTGTCGTCTGTCCTCTCCCACAGCATATGTGGAGCTATTACAGGTGTGTTAGGTAAGGTAAGAGACCATTAAAGGTGATGGCTCCTAACTAAGACAGATCTGGAGTTAACGTTTAACGCCCAAGTGAACGCTGTGTCAGCTGAAGCTGTCATGCCATTTGGTGTTTGCACTTGCACTAGCTGTGATGTCGGAGTACACTTTATACCACGGCTTATTCACTTGACACTTGTCAATAACTTTGTGACCTAACAAATCGGCTTCACATTTCACTGTTTTTGTTATCAAAGCTCATATATCAACCTTGTGCTCACTGCAAACTGTGCACACACAAACATAATCATAACCCCAAAAAATCTAGAAGTCCTGTTTGATTTATGTGAATTGAGCTGTTTATACTGAAGATATAACTGTAGTGACTGGATAGAGAAGCAGAACAAAAGTACAGTGACATGCAGTGCAGGAGACACGCTCTATCTCATGATAGCCTCCTGACTTGTAATCAGAACTTATCAGCTGACCTGATGACTGGAAGGAAGGAAGGAAACACCACCCATAAAACAGAAGAATGAGCTGAAAAAAAGAATAATATTCTACCACATTAGTGTCTCTTTGGTGCTGCTGAACTCACTGGAGACGGAACAAGAAACCTCAGCTGACAGATGTTTGACAGCAGACCTTCATGTTTTAAGCATGAGCCTGAACAATACAGCATTTCCACATGGTGCGATGTAAAGAAACCAATGTAAAACTTCATGATTGAACCACTAAAAAATACACTGCAAACAAAAAGCGTAGATGAAAAAGGGCTTCGGAATATTGCATCAGTGCAAAAATAAAATAAAAAATTGTTTTCATAAATTTAAAAGTGAAATCAAAGTGATGCCAAAGTCATAATCTACGATAATAAATTAATTGGACTTTGGAGGGGATCATAAAAATATGTTTATATCTTTAGAATGTAAACATTCTTTAGTGTAACATTATTATGTATTTAATGTCTTCATAAGTAAACACAGATGATTTAAAGAGTACAACAAATCACACACATTAGCACAGAGGATAGGGTGATTCTAGAAAAGAACAACCAAAAGAATCTTTCCAGGAGAATAAAAATTCCTCATGGATGGTAATAAACTAGCTGAGTCAGTGAAACAAAAGCTTTACACACATTATATAACTTACCACTTACAAAGCTTCTCACTTCTCAGTAGCCAGGCACTAAAAGAGCTTTGAACAATCCATAATAAAGAAGTAATGCAGTTTTTACTTTTCTTAGTTAAAAAATATATTTGGATGAGCAAATGGATAGAGAACAGTCATTTCAGGGCCCAAGAATATTTCACTGATACCCAATACTGCACTCCCTCCTTTAAGAGACTCATCAGCCTTTCGGAAGCCACCTGAATTATTGATTGCTCTGAGAAGAGGATCAGTTACCACATTGCCAAGACCCTTGCAGCAGGACACAGGTTAAGTATGTCACCCATAATTCCTCTTGTTTAATAAAATCTTACTTCAGTGGAAAGTGAGGTTATGCATGTTTTGGAGGTTACCTTCATGATCTCTTGCAGCCAATAAAGCATCTGTTGATAGTAAAAAACATGAGAGAGTGAGATAAGAGTCCAATGGAAACAAATACCTAAAACAAGAGTGTTACAGCCACAGCTTAAACTAGCTTTATTTTCTGTTTTCTATTTGCATTTAATAGAGCTGTTTTGTTTTGAAAATAAATCTCTGTTGCTATAGTTATAAGAATAAAACATACAATAAAATTAAATAATAATAAAAGAATGCAAACTGTTTTGGCCTTCTAATACCATATCTGGTAATAATCATTGTGGCCAAATTTCATTTTTAAATTGTATATTTTCTGGGTCAACCCAAAATAAAGAAATAAAATAAATAAATAAATAAATAAAGAGTTAGTAATGCAGCTAAGCATTTGCAATTCAATATTTATGGGTTTCATCAAAACATTAGCAAACCTAACAGAATTAGAAGTGTATGACTTATTACATTCTTTGACATAAAAACATAAAAAATGTCATTTCATACTGTACAACAGTGGACAAGGAAATAGTGTTGCGCTCAGATGAAGGCTAGTTGTAAGTCCAGGTGTGTGAAAACCAGTAAAATGTAGAAGAGACTGTTGATGGTTCGCACTCTGAAAAACTAGACAAAGTCTTTAACAAAAAGAATCAATCATGTTATTAGAGCAAGAGCAGACGTTTCAGCCATCCAGCTATTCTCAATGCTCATAATGAATCAACAACAGACATGCAGTCAATTAATACCCGATACCCGAACAGGTGCAAAGGGAGGAGCTTCAGCCCAGACCCAGAGAACAAATAGAAACACAATTCTTTTAATAGAAAAGTTAACAATATTTATCTCTAAAAAAGAATAAAGGCATTTACAGAAAACATGAATAGTTTATCTCTTCATTCATCCCTTTCGGGAAAAGGCTGTTGAGTTCAAAAATCCAAAAAGATTCTCTCTGTAGCAGTTTTTTATCTACATCACCACCTCTCCTTTTAGGCAAAACTTTTTCAATGCCCAGAAATTTCAGGTCAGAAATTGCATGCTTAGCTAGTTGAAAATGTTGGAAAACAGACGAAGTTGCATCACATCTCCTGATTGCACTCAAATGTTCCAAAATTCTCGTTCGTAAAGCCCTGATAGTTTTGCCTACATACAAAAATGGGCAAGGGCAGATCAAAATGTACACCACGTGAGTAGATTTACATGTAATCAATTTCTTGATTTTATATATCTTACGTGTGTGCGGATGTGTGAAAGATTGTAGTTTAAGGTAATGTATACAGGAAGTGCAACTTTTGCATGGAAAATTACCCTGGGCATTAGAAAGAGTTCCAGAAGGAGGCGTGGCAATATCAGCATGGACCAGCCTATCTCTAAGGTTTGAGCTTCTAGAAAAGACACAAAGAGGCACATTTTGAAAAAGTCCATTCAGTTGATAATCACTTTTAATTATATGCCAATGAGAATTAACAATGTTTCTAATTTCTCTGCTCAAAGGACTATGGGTCAGTTTTAGAATGCAGCGGTTCTCATTTTGTTTGGAGACCAAATTAGACGAATGTGTACCAGAGGCACGTACTTTGTTTAATGCTGTATCAAGCCAACTGTTGGGATATCCCCTAGAGTTAAAATCTCTGTATAGATGTCTTGCTTTTACCTCAAAGTCATTTTTGTCAGAGCAGATACGATGCAATCTGGTGAACTGACTGAAAGGCAGACCACGTTTCAGGGATGTTGGGTGAGCACTTGTGGCATGAAGTAAGCTATTTTTCTCTGTGTCCATCAATAACAGAAATACAGGAGTCTAAAAAGTTCACACTAGTGGCACTCGCTGTATAGATGTACTTAATAGAAGATCTTAAGCAATTCATGTATAAGACAAACAGTTCAAATTCAGATAATGAACCATGAAAAATCACAAAACAGTCGTCAATGTATCTCTTGAACAATATTATCTTCTCCAAAAAAGGATTGTTATTGAACACATACTGTTCTTCCAAAAAACCAAGATATAGATTGGCATAGTCAGGGGCCATAGTGGCACCCATAGCTGTGCCACTGATCTGAAGGTAATATTGATGTTCAAACAAGAAATAGTTTTGAGTGAGCACTAATTCAGACATATCTACAATGAATTTATTAGGTAAACCATCATCATTCGTCCGAAGATCAAGAAAATACTTCAAGGCAGCCAAACCATCAGTATGGGGAATGTTTGTATATAAAGAGGTTACATCCATAGTGGCAAGCAGAACATCCTGACCTAGATGACTAATTTGAGACAGACATTTAAGAAAGTCAGATGTGTCCTTGAGATAGCTTGGGAGCAAAGTAACCAAAGGTCTGAGAATGAAGTCTACAAAATTAGAAAGAGGTTCAGTAAGACTATTATTACCTGCAACAATTGGACGACCTGGTGGATTAGATAGATTTTTATGAACCTTAGGCAAAATATAGAAAGCTGGTCTAGTTGGGGTACGATTGAACAAATATTGAAATTCTCGTTCAGAGATAAGAGAAGAGGAGTGAGCTTGCTGAAGGAATAGTTCTATTTCCTTTTTAAATCGACTGGTAGGATCAGTGGGCAAAGCTCTATAATAAGACAGGTCTTGTAATTGTCTTAGAACCTCCTGGTCGTACAGGGTTTTAGGCATAATTACTAGACCACCTCCCTTATCAGCTGGCTTTACCACAATGTTTTTATCTTTGCAAAGTTTGTCAAGGGCCTGTCTTTCAGAAAGTTTCAAATTATTCATGCCATTGTGAGGATGAGGATTGCTGATGATTATTGTCCTTGTAATAGGTTTTCAGTCTCAGATTGCGAAAAAATTTACTGTACAACATTGAAAGTGACTTGACACGTAGACAAGTATGGTAATTCATACTCTGAATTTGTGACCCTGTACCACAAAACCAGTCTTAAGTGTCTTTTCTTTTTCAAAATTAGCTGAATAAATAAGATTTCCATTGATGTATGGTTTATTATGATCGGACAATATTTGGCCGAGATACAACTAATGGAAAATCTGGAATCTGGGGGTGCAAAAAAATCTAAATACTGAGAAAATCACCTTTAAAATTACCCTAATGAATTTTTAACAATGCATATTACTAATCAAAATTTAAGTTTTGATATATTTACAGTTGTAAATTTACAAAATATCTTCGTGGAACATGATCTTTACTTAATATCCTAATGATTTTTGGCATAAAAGAAAAATCGATAATTTTGCCCCATGCAATGTTTTTTTTTTTTTTTTGGCTATTGTTAAAAATATGCCCCAGTGACTGATTTTGTGCTCTGCATTTACGCCATCCAAGTGCACACACACACACACACACACACACACACAAATTACTACTATTAGTGTACACATATAATAATACTAGTAAACATGTTATAATAATAATAATATAGTACTTTAGATAAAAATAATAGATGTACATAAATACTACTACTTCTGCTGCTGCTGCTACTACTAATAACTAGTTTTTATGTTTGTGTTAAAAAGTTGTTTCATTAAGTTGGCACTGTTTTGTCAGATGGCATGTAACTTGAAAACTTAATAAAACAAGACTGTACTGCCTCTATTACCAGCTGGGGCTACATCCACAAACACGCCTGCATGACAGATCATTTTCTTTGACACTTAGCAGCATAATATCAGGTCACAGTATAACTCTAATATGCTGTGATACACGTATGGAAAGGATGTGAAAATGACCTTTAGCCACACAGAGTTCAGTAAACGTAGCAATGAGGGAAAACATTTGTAATTACACAATACATCAGTCAAAAAACAGCAGTGATCTCACCTGTAGTTGCGCTATTTGGTCTTTTGGTCCAGAAAAATAGCCTGTTGAGTCCTCTTGTGATTAGAGCCATGGCTTTCGTTTACTGATGGTCTAGATAACTGAGATCTGGAAATTGCACGAAAATCACACAGTGATCATGCCGAATGAATGAACAACTACTGGTGAGGAATGGACCATGAGGGATTGTATTAAAACGAATAACAGAGGGAAACAAGCCTGCATTACCTAGTGTTCAACTATTCGGTTCAACAGTATTTCCACACAATGGCACTTATTTATTTATTTGTTTATTTATTTTGACTGGGTTTAAGCAATGACTTGCTTCACAATATGGCAGGACTCCAGCCTAATGTGCTGCTGCAGTGGCCTGTCTACTGAATTATCCTAATCTCCCTTCACAAACACATGTGAGAGAGCGAAAGGGAGAACAATAGCACCTTTTCTACACCAACCTTATTTTATTAATCTGATTTATTCCTTAATGTGTGTGAAATTAATAGGCTAAAAGTGGAGGGAACAGTGAGAGAAACAAACAGCAGGTGGCACTAACTACAAAGAATTGTAGTTGTGGTTGTGTGGGTTTTTTTTGTCTTGATCTAACTATCACTGTGTCATTGTTCTTTTTATGCAACAAAATTCTGTTTCAGATTATTTTAATCCTAAAGATTTTGTGATTTAATAGTCGATTTTCAACCCTTAGAAACCAGCACATAATAATAATAATAATAATAAAAGTCTAAATACTTTCCTTGAAAACATTAGTTAGCACTATGTAATTAGATTTATATATTAAAAGCATTTTATAATAATTAATGTATGAAATAATATCTGATAAAAATATAACAAACAAACAAACAAACAAACAAACAAAAAAGCGGCCTTAAACACATATACATTTATGAGTATTAAATATATAGCCTATATATGTATGTAAAATATATAGAATAAGAATATTTTATTAAAAAAGTTCAAATTTTTTTTTAGACATAATCCAAGATTATAATAAATCGTGCATAAAGTGGCCGAAATCCCCAAATGTTTTATGATGTATAGTGCATCATATTGCTATAGGCTTAGCTGCCTGTGCGTGACAGTGGGATTTGACAGACCTAGACACGAACCAATAGCGTCATTAGAAAGGCCAAGACTGTCTTCGCTCCTCCAATCAGCGCTTAGAGGAGGTGGAACTTTTGTTTCTTTGCTGCCATGTAATTCGTGCAGTACTAATTTATGATAATGTACACCCGGACAACAGAGCAAAGGCTGGGGACCACTTTGACGAGAGAGGCTTTTTCTTTCGATCCCGTGCTTTTAAAAGGAACTGTCTGACAACGGGTTTTCTTTTCTTTTGAGCTCAAATGATCACACGCGCACGTATATCGACATTTACCCCCGGCCGTGCCTTGGACGCAAAATGTTTTGCGCTTTTTTATCGGTAAGCAAAAAATTATGCTTAAATTAGCTTTGCTTGCCGTTAAATAATATAAACGGAATCCGTTGTCTGGTATCCGAATAAAAGCCTGCGCATTGCGGTGTTGTCTGTTTTCGTTTCGTCTTGTATTTTGGAGCTTCGGGCATCCCCTCTTTTCTCACGCATTGCCTAACCGATAGTCGATTACATGGACTTGGGGCAGACGCCAAGCTTTCTTCTGTGCCATAATCGCTCCATGTGATACACTGCAGCTCTGTTTGGGACATCACTGGCTTTCCTGTGTCATAAATGAAAAACAAACCCTACCCTCTAAAATTCACACCACCATGGGAGAAGAATGCTGGCTTTGGAAGGAAACACAAGTCTTGCACGAGAAGCCACAACAAAATAATCGCCAACCCTGGAATTGTGATGAAAGTGCTACGGCGGAAGAAGATCATCATCTTTCTGGCCTATTTTCTGTTGGTGGCTTTGACCATGCTGAACCTGGCTAATTACAAATGGACCAAAGAGCCACAGCAGTGCAACCAGCCGATGCAGGGAGTGAACTTCCAAAGCAGATCAGACATCCGTTACCTTTACAAAGCCCCGCAGGTCAAGAAAAGGCAGCTGGTGTATGTGTTGACCACTTGGAGGTCCGGCTCGTCTTTTTTCGGGGAGCTCTTCAACCAAAACCCTGATGTGTTTTTCTTGTATGAGCCCATGTGGCATATTTGGCAGAAGCTGTACCCGGGGGACGCTGTGTCCCTCCAAGGAGCGGCCAGGGACATGCTGAGCTCTCTTTACAGGTGCGACTTCTCAGTTTTTCAGCTGTACAACAGTCCTGGCGGGAAGAACATAACCTCTCTCGGACTGTTTGGGGCCGGCATCAATAAGGTCATCTGCTCCTACCCCTTCTGTACGTCCTACAGGAAGGATATGGTGGGAATGGTGGACGAAAAGGTTTGTAGAAAGTGCCCTCCACAGAGTCTTCAGATGTTGGAGGAAGAGTGTTTAAAGTACAACACGATCGTGATCAAAGGAGTTCGCATTTTGGATGTCAACGTTCTGGCCCCCCTGATGGAGGACCCTTCTTTGAATCTGAAAGTAATCCATTTGGTGCGAGACCCCAGAGCGGTGGCCAACTCCAGGATTAAATCCCGGCACGGACTCATACGGGAGAATTTGCAAGTTGTACGCAGCAGAGACCCCAAACTTCGTCGTGTGCCATTTGTGGACCCCAACCACAAAACGAACAAAAAAGACGGTTCAGATTACCACTCCATTGGAGCCATGGAGGTGATCTGCGAACAGATGTCTAGAACTCTGAAAACAGCTCTTCAACCTCCCAAATGGTTCAAAGGCAAATACATGACGGTCCGTTACGAGGACTTGGTGGAGAACCCCATTAAAACTCTTCGGAATGTTTATCGCTTTGTTAATCTTTCAGCCAATCATGACATGGAAATTTTTGCTATGAATATGACAACAGGACCGAATGCCTCCACCAAACCATTCATCGTGTCGTCCAGGAATGCCACGCAAGCAGCCAGTGCCTGGAGAACCGTGTTGAACTACCAGCAGATCAGACAGGTGGAGGAATATTGTCAGCATGCGATGTCTCTGCTGGGATACCTGCGCGTTCGCACGGCAGGGGAGGCTAAAGATTTAAGCAGACCATTATTGACAGTGCCCAAAATATGAACCACTGCCAAAGACATTTGATGTTTTGCATTTGTGCTGATATCAACCCGATACTTATCTGTTATTTATGTCCAGTGCTTAAAATCTCAGTGGAATGTATCTGTTTGCATCATACTGTGCAAAGTCACTTATTGTATGTTGGGACCAGAATATTGTCTGTGCATCACCACATGTTCGACCAAACAAGAGAGAAAAAATACTTTTGGTACAATGTGTCATTGATCATTAAAGCTACGCCAAGATTTTTATTTAATCTAAACATTTAGATTTCACATTCATTGATTTCAGGACTGTACAAACTAAAGGGGCATCTCTCTAAATAGCAAGAGTCTTACTGTCCTGTGTGTCTAATTTAAATCAGCTGAGACGTGCTCTAGTTCCTGTACACTTTGTCTCTGGGTTAACTTTCCATAAACGGGTTATTCTTGTTATGCAGTACATTTTGTGTCCACATCATGTCTTAATTCAAGGGATAAAATATTAAACATTTTTTAAAGATGGAAGTCATGTTAGAATTTTTTCTTTACCCCATATCACAATTAAGTAGGTGAGTTTAAAATAATTTACTACTTTTAGCATGAAAACTGGCATTTATCAAATGGATAACTTAACCAAAAATAAGCAATGTCATTATGTATCGACCATCATCTTGTGCCAAACATATATGTAACCTTTCTTCTGTGCAACATAAAAGAAGATATATTTTAAGAATGTGTTCTCTTTATCAGTACAGTGTTGAATTACAATTACTTTCACTGTATAGACAAAAACAGCTGAAACATTGTTTAAAATATCTGTTTTTGTGTTCCAGGGAAGAAAGTCAGTCATAAAGGTTTAGAACAACATGAGGGTGATTAAATGATAGAACTATTATTTTTGGGTGAAGTATTCTCTAATATCATGTTCTATCCTGTTTTCTTTTGTAATATCACTTTAACTATCAAAAGACAGTGCCTTAATGACATCATCCTTCAGGAAGTGAAATTTTTTTTGGCAAGAAAACGACAGTATCACTGTTAGATGAATTTTGTGATGTTTTGAGCTATTATTCGGGCTATCCACTCATCATTCAATCTTTTGTGATTAAAATTACAGAAATAGCCATGATAATATCAACACTTTAAAAAATGGTGAACTTAAAGTTGAAACCATCATGAAAGAGCTCACTCTGAGCAATGTTTAACTTTAGCTCTTTATTTCCATCTTATGTAAAATATAATAAAATTTTAGGTGCTTGAGCTTGACCTAATAATTCTAAGATTTTTCTTCACTCTTTAATAGAAATGCTTACGAGTTACAGACCTTCAAAGGTATTGCATAACAGCAGTGACCCAGTTACTGTATGAATGTTGTTCATGTAAGAAGGTTTGAGAGCATGTCACTCTCAGATGCATGCTTTCTTTCAGTTCCACATCTAAGGCCATACAAGAAGTCTGTATTTCCCTATTTTAATGCAGAATTGTCATTAAGACAGATCAGGATAGTGAAGGAATATTTTCTGTTGCCCTGATTCCAATCTCGCCTGTGGAACTGCATTCTTAAAACAAATCCGGCAGGTTTTAATTTAGCTCATTTCTTGGAATGCAAGTCTGGTTTAAACAAAAGGAAATGAATGCAGTTTGTGATTCTCTGAACATATCTATGACCCTGTTCACTCCTGGTTTGGCAGACATATGATATATATATATATATATATATATATATATATATATATATATATATATATATATATATATATATATATATATAAAAGAATAAATAAATACAGCCTCTCCCATTGCAAAGGAGCATGTCACATTGACAGTATGCAAATGTTTTAACATACAATCTGCATTTCTTTAATTTAGTTTAACCCATGCTGGAAATCTGGACTGATTCAATATAGATTTGTGTTGTAATATGTCACTTAAATCATAGAGCATATTGACACATTTCAATGGAAAATCTCACTTTCTCAAAGTATCACTAGGTCACACTACGTTTAATGTTTCTTTCCCTTCTATTCAAGTGCAAGAGAATAGGAATGCAAATCTGGTGAAGTTTTGTCTTTCACTATGTAAATTCAAACTTGCTACAATACGACAAACTTCAAAGGCTCATGATTGTGGAAAAATGTAGATAATGTATCTTAACATTTAGGCAGAAATTGGGGGGAAAAAGTATTAGGCAGCACATTTTGTTTTCAACATTGATAATAATAAGAAATGTTATTTGAGCAGACAGTCAGCATATTAGAATGCTTTCTGAAGGATCATGTGACACTGAAAACAGGATTAATGATGCTGAAAATTCAGCTTTGCATTACAGGAATAAATTAAGTTTTTAAAAACAGTAAAACTGAAAACAGTTATTTTAAATTGTAATACTATTCCACAATATCACAGTTTTTAATGTATTTTTGATCAAATAAAATCAGCCTTGGTGAATATAAAATACTTCTTTCAATAACAATAATAATTTACAAAAACTCATGAAGTAAGTGCTATGCACCAACAGCTATTTGTATATTTTCTAGTATAAACTAGGTTACCGTTATGCATCTAAAGTGACGTCTGTACCAGCGCAGAAGCTATTTTAAGAGCCAAGCATCTGTAATGTAGGGAAACAACAATGGCAGCTGCTCTGTTCCTAACATGCCAGTGGTGTAGATGCTTTTTTTAAACTGTCAACTGTAGGAGGAAACAAATCTGTCTCTCAGGGGTATCCAGTGACTGAATCCTTGATTCTGTGAAGTGGGCTGCAGCGTCTGCTATAGCAGCAGTGTGTGTGAGTGACTGAGTGTGGGAAACCATGAGAGAGCAGTCTCTGTTCACCATGAATAACAGCTGCAGGTGGGGAGGTCCCTGAGGGGTCAGAGCTGGGGGCCAGATGTGGAGTGGGTGTTAAATGGCTGGGCTTGAAGATCTGTTGGCGCTCAATGTAAGTGCTCTGGCCCTTTGCCATCTCTGTGCCCTTATCCTGCTGCTGTAAACGGAACATGAGGTGAAAGAGAAACCTGAAATGGCTTCTGGGATGTTTCTGATGGCATTATGGCCTCCTGATGACAGTGTTTCACTTCAATGTTTAAGATCAGAGGTTTACTGTAAATATACACTTCTAGTGAAATGTGTGGACACACATAACTGAAAAGTTTCTCATGATTTTAAAAACCTTTTAGACCAAAATTTCAGTAGTCTATAGATTAGATTAGATTAGATTCAACTTTATTGTCACTGCACATGTAAGGCACAAGGCAACGAAATGCAGTTAGCATCTAACCAAAACAGTATATAGTACAGAATATACAAGGTCTACAATATATACAATAACTATACAGATAAGTATTATGGACATATTTTACAGATTTTAAATACTATTAGCATGATATACAGATAGGTGTAATATGAACATACTATACAGATGGATTATGTAAAAGTATGTACACTATAGGCAGGGCTATGGACATATGAACATAATTTACACTATTGCAATGGACAGTAAAGTGCATAGAAAATATTTCAGTGTGCAAATGGATTATTCAGTGTTTCTGGATGAACAGACAGTAGTGCAAGTAATAACAAGTTTACTGTTTTTTGCTTGTTGTAAATAAATAAATCAGTTAGATGTAGTGTTGAAGAGGGGGAGGAGTCTGTGTGTGTGGTGTGGGGGGGTGTTGAGGGGTGTCAGAGGGCAGATTTCAGCAAGGAGACAGCTGTAGGGATAAAGCTGTTTCTGAATCTGCTGGTCCTTGTCTGGAGGCCCCTGAAGCGCCTCCCGGAGGGCAGGAGGTTAAACAGTCCATGGTCAGGGTGAGAGGAGTCCTTGAGAATGCTGCGAGCTCAACGTAAACAGCGGTTCCTCTGGATGTCCTCAAGAGCAGGAAGTGGTGTCCCTGTGATGCGTTGGGCAGTTTTCACCACCCTCTGCAGTGCTTTGCGGTCAGCCACTGAGCAGTTCCCATACCAGACTGTGATGCAACTGGTCAGGATGCTCTCGATCGCACACCGGTAAAAGTTCACCAGGATGGCTGAAGACAGCTGGTTCTTCTTCAGTGTCCTGAGGAAGAAGAGGCACTGTTGAGCATTCTTGACCAAGCTGGAGGTGTTTGTGGCCCAGGACAGGTTCTGTGAGATGGTGGTTCCCAGGAACTTGAAGCTGGAGACACGTTCAACAACCATTCCGTTAATGTGTGGGGTCATGCGTGCTTCCTTATAATTCCACAATGAGCTCCTTAGTCTTATTGGTGTTAAGGAGCAGGTTATTGTCAGCACACCATATGGCCAGGTGCTGTACCTCTTCCCTGTAGGCAGTCTCATCGTTGTCTGTGATGAGGCCAATCACCGTGGTGTTGTCTGCAAACTTAATGATGGAGTTGGATCTATGCACAGGCTTGCAGTCATGGGTGTAAAGGGAGTAAAGGAATGAGCTCAGCACACAGCCCTTTGGTATGCCAGTGTTATGTGTGATGATGTTGGAGTGGGTGTGGCCTGACCGAACATGCTGAGGCCTGTTGGTCAGAAAGTCCATAATCCAGTTGCAGAGGGAGGAGTTAATGTCCAGGTCTCCAAGTTTTGTGGTCAGCTTGGAGGGAATGACGGTGTTAAATGCTGAACTGAAGTCAACAAAAAACATCCTAACATACGTGTTGTTATGGTCCAGGTGTGTGAGTGCAGCACTGTGCATACTGTATCGTCTGTGCTCCTATTTCTGCGGTAGGCAAATTGGTGTGGGTCCAGCGTGGGTGGGAGGCAGTCTTTGAGGTGTGCTAGGACCAGTCGCTCGAAGCACTTCATAATGATGGTTGTGAGTATATATATATATATATATATATATATATATATATATATATATATATATATATATATATATATATATATATATGTATACAGGTATATTTGTGTGTGTGTGTGTGTATGTGTGTGTGTTCACATAGCTAATGCAACAAAAGTCACCAAGTGTAATCTAATTCAGATGAGCTATGATTTTTATAAATAAAAATATAAAACTGTCAATTGCGGATTCATTTGTCGGATTCACTCGTGTAATTTTGTACACTCGTCAATCCTGAAACAGTAAATGTAAAAAGTCTTCTTAACCTTTTGTAACGGGAGAAGCCAACGGCAGACACAGTGGGTGTGGTGTCAGGCCTCGGAGAGGCTTTTATTAACAGAAACAACATGGCCAAAGGGGGAGAGTGTCTAAAATAAACCGGGGATCTGGTGTCCTCGTCGTTCTACAGGGTTTGTGTGGGTCGGGCAGTGTTCATGGAGGAAGGGTCCAGGTAAGGGGTGGAGTCCGGCGGCCGCATGCGCTCCACTCTTCGGCCCAGGGCGCGAGGGGCGACGGCTTCTTCTAGTCGGCCGCGGCACTTGCAGGGGATGGACGGGCCGGCATCCTGGCCCGTCGGCCGTGTCAACGGGTGCGGTTGCCGTCCGGACCGCGGGTCCAGCAGCTCACGTCTCTGGTTGCGCTGGAATCCCTCAACGCACCCTTCCTGGACCCACGAGGACACCAGTGTGCATGCACGAGGAAGAGACCGGGCTCTCGAGGAGAGGCGCGTTGGACTGGTAAACAGCGGTGGTGATGAGGCTCCATTTCCTTCAGGTGCGCCCCATCACACGCCGCCAGCCCTGGCTCGTCCAGCGCCCCTCCTCTCTCACACACCCACTCCTGTCGGGAGCCTGGTGAAGGGTGGCGATTTAGGACGGGGTGCCGATGACAATCAGGGAGGAGGCAGCTGACTCATCACATTCCCCCTCCCAAGCAACATCCCCGTCATCAGGGCACCACCCACACGGGAGTGCTACCATCCTCAACCAGGCTCCAACGGTCGGAGTGGGCAGGGATTCCTCTCCGGGCAATCCTCCCTCTCGCAGCGCGCCGGAACAGAGACAGACAAACCGGGTTTTAGTCGACAGCCTCAATCAACCACAGGGTAAAATGACAATAAAAAGATAAGTCACTTACCCCTTGTGTGGCTGGGAGGCCGTCTCCGTCGTTCCTCCGTCCCAGTCCGAGTTTTCGCCAACTTCTTGGAGCGAGAGGGAGTGACGTCATCAGGTGTTTCCCAACTGCGCTGTCTAGGCTCCGCCTTGCCCACATTCTCCACCAGTGTAACGCGAGGAGCCAACGACAGACACAGTGGGCGTGGCGTCAGGCCTCGGAGAGATTTTTATTAACAGAAAATAAAGTAAAACTGGGGATAAAAGTGGCCGAAGGGGGAGAGTTTACAAAACGAACAGGGGATTTGATGTCCTCGTCATGCTGCGGGGTTCTTGTGGGTCGGGCAGTGTTCATGGAGGAAGGCTCCAGGTAAGGGGCAGAGTCCGGCGGCCACACGCGCTCCCCTCTTCGGTCCGGGGTGCGAGGGGCGGCGGCTTCTTCTAGCGGTCGCATCCTTCTCTTCGGACACGGCGCTTGCAGGGGATGGACGGCCCGGCATCCTGTCATGTTTCCACTTTTCCACCACTTCTTGCTTTTTTTCCACTTCTGGCTTCCAGATGGATAAGTCCTCTTCATGTTTAAATTAGCAAATGCAAAAGTAAGCGCTGTGCCAGTTTGAAAACGGCGGCAGATGCATCACAAGGATAAAGCAAGCACATCCAGCATAACATGAAAGAACACAGTCACACAAAGGCAAGCATGGGATAAACATGAGGTTTGAGAGTGGTAAATTGATTGACTGTTCTTTTGACAACAAATATTTTTTAACACTCCAGTTTCAGTCTCATTGTCAACTACTGCCACACTCTTTGCTAAGGCCACAGAGACAGTCCTCTATGCAGTTGTCATGGTTACTAGGTCAGTGATGCCCATCATGCAAATGGAGCAGATGGTGACCATGCAGACGAGAACAAAAAAAATTCTCAATAGCAATTTTGGAAGGGGAGACAAATAATACAGCTGAAATTGTACTTAAGAACAAGTATACACAGCCTTACCACTATTAATGCAGCATGGAGAATGTTTCAAATTAGACAACTTCAAGCTGTTGTGGTCGCGCTGCGACAGAGCTCATGTCTGTTGTAGACATTACCATCCGTCAAGCAGGTAATGTTATTATTGCTATACGGACTCATAGAAAAATACATTGGCATCATCTGTATTAAAGAGAAATTAATCACTGCATCTGATGTCTAAGTAAATAAAAAAGTCTTGGCAGTCAAGTTCCACAACTATTGACTTGTTCTCGCTCACCGGCCTTGTGTGTGTGTGTAGGTGATGCAGCCTTGCCATGAATTTTTGTATAATTCTGAAGGATTTAGTTTTTTCCCTTCCATCAGATCAGTAGCCTGCAATGTAAATGGGCTACAAAATTAATTATTCTCCTAAACTGCCTGAAAATTATCCTCGGGGAACAGCTAAAAGCAAGGCTTCAGTTGTGATTTCTAAAATTTCTTTATGATTCACTGATGCTCAGTGAAATACAACCTTTAACATATACAGTATCTTTTAATACCTACTGTTTTCATTTCCCTTTAGTCTTGACTGTGTCTGTCCCATTATAGTCTATTTTTTTTAGCCGCAGTACCCGTTGCAAATTTTAATGAATTTGTGGAACCCTACAAAATAAATTTTGTCACAATACTTGAATTTCTAGCTTTGATATGATACTTTGAAAAGTATATATATTCATTACAGCAGGGAAGAACTGCCGAATATACTGTCATACAGATCATTTTAATATAAATTTTTTTTATTTTTTTTGTCCATCAGTGGTGGTAATCAGTAAGTTAATTTCTAATGAAGAGACCAATTCATATGTCATATTTTAATGTAGGCTTTTATTCATATGTAAACATTGTTTAATTGACATTATAACTAGCTATCTCACAAAGTTTTGCTCACTCAGTGTATTTTTGATTTTACATTGGGGTAATCTGTAATCTGTAAGTAGCGCTCTCTCCACAATCAATACCCCTTGAGCAACCACCAACTTCTGCAACTACTTCCAGGCGTTGCAGCATAAATGGCTGCCCACTGCTCCGGGTGTGTGTTCACAGTGTGTGTGCACTTTGGATGGGTTAAATGCAGAGCACAAATTCCGAGTATGGGTCACTATACTTGCCTGTATGTCACGTCACTTTCATTAATTTTGTTGCAGTAGCATGAGAGCTTGATTTCAAACTTTGAATTGAATAAAAAATGACAAGTAAGCAGTCAGTAATAAAATAACAAATACAGTAAAGAACTAACGATAGCATAAATAAAAAACAACGATAGGCCTACAAATGAAATAAATAGCTTTTAGTTGTTCAGGTAGGTCTAAAAGTAGGGCTTTTAAGAGGTTTTACCAATTATCCAAATTATGTTAAGCCCTAGAAAGCTACAATGTTATTATCAGAACACATGAGCATAACATACTGTAGCAGTTAGCAGATACGAGAATGGCTTCTCAAAAGTAGACCAAAACTAGTCCAATAGCGTTTCGAGGGGGGGTAAAATACACGTTTCTCGGCGGGGTTCCTCCATGGCAGCTTCAGCTCATGGCAACAGTGTTAAAGTAGGCCAGTTCCCCGGAAAAAAAAAATGGACTCTGCAACTGAGGTGATGTAAAAGTGTGAAAGGAAAGTATGAGGCAAGGGAGGAGGAGTATCAAAATGTCTTTAAATTTAAAACACATTTTTGCCTCGTTTGCGTTTGTGTTGTTTCACTATTTACATGATTATTTAAAGTATAAAACATGGTTTTTTACAATACACAGTTTTTTTAATCATACTTTTAGGGGGGACAACCCATGCTTTGTAACATGACTGCTGAAGAACAGTTAGCTGGTGAAGTAGATTTTCTTATTGTAGAGCTTACGGAAGTAATCATAAGCATTGTAATGTTTGAAGTCAAGTCAAGTCAAGTCACCTTTATTTATATAGCGCTTTAAACAAAATACATTGCGTCAAAGCAACTGAACAACATTCATTAGGAAAACAGTGTGTCAATATGTGATGTCAATGTGTCAGTGTGTCAATGTGTCAACTAAGCAAGCCAGAGGCGACAGCGGCAAGGAACCGAAACTGCATCGGTGACAGAATGGAGAAAAAAACCTTGGGAGAAACCAGGCTCAGTCTGGGGGCCAGACGAAACCAGCAGTTTAATTCCAGGCTGCAGCAAAGTCAGATTGTGGAGAAGAATCATCTGTTTCCTGTGGTCTTGTCCGGGTGGTCATCTGAGACAAGGTCTTTACAGGGGATCTGTCTCTGGGATTCATCTACTTGTCCTGGTCTCGGCTGTCTTTCAGGGCTGCAGAGGTCCTTTCTAGGTGCTGATCAACCATCTGGTCTGGATACGTACTGGATCCGGGTGACTGCAGTGACCCTCTGATCTGGATACAGACTGGATCTGGTGGCCACGGTGACCTCGGAATAAGAGAGAAACAGACTAATATTAGCGTAGATGCCATTCTTCTAATGATGTAGTAAGTACATTGGGTGTTATGGGAAGTGTTCCCGGTTCTGGTTTACCAAATTAATGCAGCCTAAAAATCCTTTAACGGATTTGTATGTTAGAAGCATATTAGAGTGTTATGTGTAAGCCAGGTTAAAGAGATGGGTCTTTAATCTAGATTTAAACTGCAAGAGTTTGTCTGCCCCCCAAACAATGTTATGTAGGTTATTCCAGAGTTTAGGCGCTAAATAGGAAAAGGATCTGCCGCCCGCAGTTGATTTTCATATTCTAGGTATTATCAAATTGCCTGAGTTTTGAGAACATAGCAGACGTGGAGGATTATAATGTAACAGGAGCTCATTCAAATACTGAGGTGCTAAACCATGCAGGGCTTTATAAGTAATAAGCAATATTTTAAAATCTATACGATGTTTGATAGGGAGCCAGTGCAGTGTTGACAGGACTGGGTTAATATGGTCATACTTCCTGGTTCTAGTAAGAACTCTTGCTGCTGCATTTTGGACTAGCTGTAGTTTGTTTACTAAGCGTGCAGAACAACCACCCAATAAAGCATTACAATAATCTAACCTTGAGGTCATAAATGCATGGATTAACATTTATGCATGATGAAGCAGATGTCATAACAAATGTCTGTATGAGGAAGATTTTAAAATGAGCAGTTAATTCAATAATTTGTACAACCTTGTACAGTCTTTTTTTGTGAGTGAACACATGTAGACACAGCTCCCACATGCTGCACTCTCCCCCTAGCACCTCAATTTGTCTGTGTGCTTCATACGTGAGGATCAGCACCCCTCAGTAGCTCTCAAACTTCATTCATATTCATGAACATTTAAACTTATTAACTTGCAATAAGTTATTAAATGAAAATAGCAATGGCAGATGATGGCTATTGCATTGCTGCAATGGAATATAGTGTGATGTCTCAAAGCCCCACATTTTAATATATACCGGGGGTTAATGTTTAAGCTCTTGTATGTTCAGTTAATTTGGGAGCAAGAATCTCCATAAGGAACCATACCGCCAAAGGTAAATTGTGTTCAGTAAACTCAAGTAACTTGCCAAAGTGGTCCTGTGTGAACTACAGTATACTCAGATTTAGACAAAACTGAGTGTGAAAATTAAAAAAAGTGAAAAAAAAGTGACGTGACATTCAGCCAAGTATGGTGATCCATACTCAGAATTTGTGACCTGCATTTAACCCATCCGAAGTGCACACACACAGAGCAGTGAACACACACACTGTGAACACACACCCAGAGCAGTGGGCAGCCATTTATGCTGCGGCGCCCGGGGAGCAGTTGGGGGTTCAAGGCCATTGAAGGTGGAGAGAGAACTGTACATGCACCCCCCCCACCTACAATTCCTGCTGGCCCAAGACTCGAACTCACAACCTTTTGATTGCCAGTCCGAATCGCTAACCATTAGGCCACGACTTCCCTTCCATTGAAAATTTTGCTGGTTTCAGTGTTGGAGTTACTGTATTTTGCTTTTTGAGGGCCATATTGTGAAGTTGGATGACATTTCTGCTGAGAAAATTATAGAGAGTTTATTATAGTTAGCATAGTATAGATAAGAAATATACAAAAAATGGTTTTGAAACTTTACATTGCACTTTCCCATACATGACATATAATAGCTATTTAGCTAATAGTTAATTCATACAAATTAAAACTTTAAAGGGTAAGTTAATTGAAAAATCATAATTATGTTATTATGTACTCTTCTCTTCCGTGTCTGTTGTGAGAGAGTTCAAAACAAAGCAGTTTGTGATATCCGGTTCACGAACTAATCATTCGATGTAACCGGATCGTTTTGAACCAGTTCACCAAATCGAACTGAATCATTTTAAACGGTTCACGTCTCCAATACGCATTAATCCACAAATGACTTAAGCTGTTAACTTTTTAAATGTGGCTGACACTCCCTCAGGGTTAAAACCAACCAATATCCCAGAGTAATTCATTTACTCACACAGTACACTGACTGAACTGCTGTGAAGAGAGAACTGAAGATGAACACTGAGCCGAGCCAGATAATGAACAAAAGATTGACTCACATGTTACACAAGGTACATTTTGAGCACTGATAAATGCTTGTAGGTACCCCAACCTCTTAATGGAAGTAAGTTCAGGAGCCCTGTCTTTAGGGATAGAATTTTAAGCTAAACTGACTTCGTGGCTCAAAGGGCTCTGATGTCCAGCCAGGACAAGAGAGACATCCCAGGAGGGCACGAGGAGTGGCCAAGGAGGGTTCAACCACCTATTACCATTCAGGAACCTGATGATCAGGTCATGTTTTTACAGGGACTGTCCATCCACTGCATTGTGATGCACTGCAATACCAGCGACATACACTTTCAAGGTGGGGCATGACAGTCTATGCTCCAGCCCTTCTTACAGGAAATAAAGCACAACTAAAATCTGGCATCTTTGGGGGTCTTCTCTGTGAGAATAATAACAGTTGTGAATAGACTCCACTTCAAGGCATACGCTCACCTGGTAGAGGGAGCTCTGGCTTGAGTGATAGTGTCAACCACCGCTGGTGGAAGATCACTTAAATCTGCCGTGTCCCATCCAGGTCTGGACGCAGATGCCATATGGTGCACTGCCCTTGAGAAATAAGGTTCTTCCTCAGGGGAGTGGGCAAGTGAGGGCCTTTCGCAAGGAGCATCAGTAAGGCTCAACCAGCAGGACCTGTTCCACATCCTCCCTGACCTTGCACAGTGTCTGTGTGAGGAGGAACAATGGGGGAAATGCATACTTGCAAAGACCCTGGGGCCAGCTGTGTGCCAGTGCATCTGTGCTGAGGGGGGCCTCGGTAGTGGGAGATATCATGGGAAGCAAACAGGTCTACCTGAGCTTCTCCAAACTGAATCCAGATCAGCTGAACCACCTGGGATGGAGTTGCCATTCTCCAGGGAAATTGAGCTGCCATGAAAGTGCATTGGATGTGTAACGAGGTTAAAATAGGTTTATTTCACTAGATTTTCTTGTTATTCATTCAGTGTGATTCTATAATTGTTTAAACCAGTGTTTGTAAAAATAAATTTAATAAAAGAATCTGTAAGGAGGTAATGGGTTCACCCCCCCCCCCCCCTCCTTTGTCAACAAAATTCGGTTCAGTCCCGATAGCCATACCTGCTGATTGTTCTTTTAGCGGTCTTTTCCTGCTCTCTCCTGAACAGAAGAGGTATGCTGTGTTCCATGCTACAGATTAATGGCTAGCATTGGTTGAAAATAATTCACACACAGAAATACACTAAGTTGTTTTTTTTCTTTTTTTTTTTGTTGTTGGTTACAGATGTACGATCATATATACTTAACGTGTTTCATTGATGTGAATTGGTGCACTTTGGGATGTTATTTTTGTTGACAGTGTTACTGATGTGAGCTGTTGTGACGACCCGTCTATATAAAAATACATTCTCTATGCAGGTATGCATTGGCAAACCATGTTTTTGTTTAAGTTGTTATAAAATCAATATTGTCGCATTTCATATGCTTTTTTTGAAACTTCATTCCCAGTGCTTTCCGTAATTGTTTATTAAGTTTCATAATGCTTTCTTTCATTATAAAAAAACACCTGCTAGTCTGTTTTTCAAGAGATAACTTTTCTTATCTACCACTTTCCAGGTGCCCAAGGATGCAGAGGAAGATACATTTTAGGATTGTAATGAGCTGTCAGGATTTTAATATGTTTTACACACATTATCTATTTCTGCATTATATCATCCTGTTGCATCTCCCATCTTCTGTACTTCCTTCTGTATTCTCTGTTCATAAGCGCAGCCCTGTAGGCCATGAGGTCTAGATATTCAGTTATTTTGGTCTTGAGGCCTCGCATATGAGGCAAATTAACTTTTTCAAACATGTAAAGTGACATCTTCAATTGTTTATTATAGGGGTAAATAAAACATTTCATAAATAAGAAGTAAACTGAGTGGCATGACTGCGGCTGTGGATGCCATATGCCCCAGTAGCCTCTGAAATTGTTTCAGTGGTACCATCATCCTGCCTCTGAAGGAACTCAGGGAGTTCAGTGCTGATTAGGAATGCTTGTTGGTAAGACTCAACGAAAAGAGAGGCTCTGCACAGGGGAGAGCTTGTTCTCGTTTTTTATTGAAAGTGTGGGCACTACTGGCCATTAAGCTAGCAGTGGAACAGAAAATAAAGTAACGGAAGATTCTCCACCCAGCCCTTCTCTGTACCTGCCACCTCCTGGAAAAGAGCAGCTCTGGCCAGCCTGGGAGTTGGGAGCGTCAAGGAAGCAAACTATGGAATGGCCTTTTCTATTAAACTCAGAGGTGATTGCGTCTCCAAAAGTAAGACCCCTAATGTCGTCACCAGGGGCCATTCTAGGATTTTCATTTTAGGGGTACTCAGACCCCAATAAGGGTATGATTAAAAAAATATAATTTGACTATTATGGTATGGGTACTGTATACTAACCTTATTGCAATCCACTATTCCATTGTATTCCCTGTATTTCATATATGGGTGTAGGAGTACTGACTGAGCCATATACACCACTGTAATAAAAATAACAAATTAAAAAATAAAAATAATTTAGATGTGACCAGTCACTAGAAAATTTTAAGTTGGGAATGTAGATTACTTGTAACTTGTCAAGGATACAATACAATCCTTGTGTGACTGAGTCCCCTCATGTTTGTGAAATGCTTTGAGTGCCTTTTTCCAGTTTCTGTATCCACTACTCACAAATACATTATGCTTCAAGTTTTTACCAAAGTCACAGCAAGCAAAGCAGTAGGCAGAATCTGTCTTCTGTGAGTACTCAAGCCGAGCAAAGTTTGAAACCAGTTTGGCTGGAATGATCTTTTTTGTAAGCCAAAGTACCCCTGGTGATAATAGTGGAATTTTGCCTGTTTTGGGTCTGTGTCCTTTTCACCTAAGTCAAACTGATCTAAAGGTGCAACTGCTGTCTGTGCTTCATCTGACATTTCTTTCTCATTATGTCTATCCTCTCTCTCCTGACTCATGTCTTCCTCTTCTTCATGCTCTCTCTGTCCATGTACTGTTACAATCACATACAAATACGAGTTTGGTAACTAAAGAAATCTTAACTGTGTTTGTATTTATTAACTGACCAGACATATTATCCAAAACAACTCTGTTAACTTTCTCACCTGGATCATGATCTTGACCTTTCTCTGTTGTGCCTTCTTCAATCTGCTCTGCCTCCACTTCATTCTCTTTTTGCACTGACTTTTCTGAGAAACCAAAAAATGTATTTCAGTTCAGTTGACTGAAGGACAATTAATAATTTCTTATTGAGTGTCAATATGTCTAGACGTTCATGTTTATCCTTTGACGATACAACTGCTTTTTCTTTTGAAATGTAAATGGAAATTGGCAGACAATTAAAACAACATAAGGGTTCAATGACTGCAATGAATCTTGGGAACACATTGTGTGAGAGGCTGTCTACATTCTATTCTCACCTGACTGTTGCTCACTTGCAGACCTACTCCCGCACGACAAGAAAAAAATTTGTATATCCATTTACAATGAAATATAAATTATTATTATTATTAATATTTTTTATTTTTTTTTGCTTTTTGGCCTTTATAATCAACAGTACGGTTGGTTATACATCAAGTCACCCCCTGAAAAATTATTTAATTTCAAATAATTTAACTAACCAGCTAATATTCATTAAGAATATAGACAAAACATGTATTAATGTAATTGTCTATTGGCAATATGTTTAACAACATGAATTATCAATTTGCCACTTCTATAAATCAATTACAAAAAATCACAAATCCCTTTCCTCTACTCTTACTCTAATATATGTATCATGATACACTAATGATTCATTATCACTTAATACAAAATTATATTTAATAATTAAAAACAAAATAACTCTACATGATGTTTCTCTCAGTGCCATTTAGTGCTTTCAGACAATGATGTGTATCACCTTGTACACTTTTTACTTTCTGAAATTTGCTCTGCTCGGCGCCCCTGCAGATTGAAAAACGCACTGAATCCATGCAGACTCAGATCAGGGGAGGAGCTGAAACTTGCCGTTTCAAATTAGTTTTTAGGGGGGCTGGGCAGAAGTGACGGGCCTAGTGACGCCCCTGGTTGTCACAATATAACTCGTAGTGACCGACTGATAGGGAAAAAGAGGAACAATATTGTTGGACAATATTGTCATGCAGTTAATCCAACTTACTGAAGAGGTTTTTTTATATTTGCATTCAGTGATATCAGGATTTCAGACTGTGAGAAGTACAGTAGTACAGTATGTGTCTGCTTGTGCTTACTCAGCTGTTTGACCTCAGAGTAAAGCTAGCTGAAGTTCAAGCCACATTTTTTCCCTTCCATTTTTAACTGCATACAAATCTTGAACAGTAAAATCTGCCAAGATGTTCAGTTGTTATATAGTAATCAGTATGATCCAAACATGTAATTACTGCCTTAACGGTGTTCATGGTTTTGGTTTGAATGCATGCAGTTTAATAACTACATGATTTGTATTTTCAAAAAAATGAAAGCTTTAGCCTAAGTTCTGCCAGGAATACTCAATTACTTCGTCACTAATTACCTTCATCATTATCCAATCACGTCTTTATACTTCGGTATAAAAGATCGGGACTTACACATTTTGAGTTCGCAGATGCCGACGCGATAACAACCGCAGATGCCGACGCGATTGTTCCTTGCTCAAGCTGTCGCGTTTATTTATTTACTTGCTATAGTTAAGTTTGTGTCCTGCAAACTATTGCGAGTTTGACGTTCCTCTCAAGATGCACACGGGATCGTTGGCTTTGCTTGGTGTCGCGGTGACTATCTGCGGTCGTTCGCCAATTACCGCCAATTACCAATTACCGCCAATTACAACTAAAAACTAGCCCAGTCGCGTTCAAAAGTGGTTTCCCAGTAGAATTCACATTCTAGGGGCTAAATATGACATTATTGGGGTCTGTAGCAGACCCCGCCCGAATGATGGCCCAAACTTTACTGATGTTAATGAAGTTTATTGAGTCCGTTTTCACTCAAAAATCACCGTAAGTGATTCAATCGTAAATCACCGACTATTGCCATGGCTTTATAAAATAAAGTGCGCAGTGAAGCATCATTGAGCCTGCCTGATGAGAGGGAAACTGTAGCATTAAGAACACTCCATACAGTTTTGATTTGACGCTCCCATACACCACCTGCATGACTGGAATGAGGGGGATTCATTACAAAATCACACTGTTTATCTGCAAGGAAAGCAGTGAGCCTTTCTTGGTCAAGCTGCTGTAATGCCGAGTTCAGTTCGTTTTTTGCGCCAACGAAATTGGTACCTTGGTCACATCTGATCTGCCGTACTGTGCCTCGAATTGCAATAAAGCATCGCAAACTGTTGATGAAAGCATCTTTGGACATATCTTCTAACATTTCTATATGAATGGCTCTTGAACAAAAGCAAGTTAGAAGCAGACCATACCTTTTGTGCTGTTTTCTTCCTTCTTTAGTCATGAATGGACCAAAGCAATCCATACCACAATACACAAATGGTGGGGAAGGCTCTACACGTTCTGTGGGAAGATCACTCATCCGCTGGCCTTCCACAGGTTTTCTCAACCTTCTACAAGGTACACAGTTGATGCGACAGCTCTGTTTATTCCAGGTATCCAATAGCCGGAAGATCTGATTGCATTAATTGTGAAACCCTTTCCTTGATGCTTTACACTTTCATGATAGTGTGCAATAATCAACTTTGTTACATGATGATCTTTAGGAAGGATCAGTGGGTGCTTGAACGAGTGAGTGCATGATGAGTGGATAAGTCTTCCTCCCACCTTTATTATAACCTGGAAGTTGTTTTCCTTGACTCAGGACATCCATTTCTTTCAGATATGCTTGTTTTTGAACTCCTTTTAGAATCAAGCCTTTTGCATGTTCCTGTTCACCTACAGAAGCTGTCGCATTAGTTTTATCCTTCTTAATCCGTCTCACAAGGGGTGCAATGGCTTTGACAGCATTAGACCAAGATGAGAACTTTGACAAATGGTCTACAAGATCTTTACTTTCTGTGGTTTCTGTTTGAAACGTCTGAATCTTTTTAACTTCTGGATCTCCTATTGGAAGCTCCGGTACAACATTTGAGGTCTTTATTTCTTTCTTCCACAGGAATGAAGGACCCGAGAACCAGTTGGACGAGAACAATTCATTTATTGTTCTCCCTCTTGAAGCATTGTCTGCTGGGTTATCATCTGTTGGGACATACAGCCATTGTTTGGGTGCTGTGATTTGGCGTATTTTTTGGACTCTGTTGGATACAAACGTATGAAAACGGCGGGCGTCGTTATTGATGTAGGTCAAGCTGCTGTAATGCCGAGTTCAGTTCGTTTTTTGCGCCAACGAAATTGGTACCTTGGTCACATCTGATCTGCCATACTGTGCCTCGATTTGCAATAAAGCATCGCAAACTGTTGATGAAAGCATCTTTGGACATATCTTCTAACATTTCTATATGAATGGCTCTTGAACAAAAGCAAGTTAGAAGCAGACCATACCTTTTGTGCTGTTTTCTTCCTTCTTTAGTCATGAATGGACCAAAGCAATCCATACCACAATACCCAAATGGTGGGGAAGGCTCTACACGTTCTGTGGGAAGATCACTCATCCGCTGGCCTTCCACAGGTTTTCTCAACCTTCTACAAGGTACACAGTTGATGCGACAGCTCTGTTTATTCCAGGTATCCAATAGCCGGAAGATCTGATTGCATTAAATGTGAAACCCTTTCCTTGATGCTTTACACTTTCATGATAGTGTGCAATAATCAACTTTGTTACATGATGATCTTTAGGAAGGATCAGTGGGTGCTTGAACGAGTGAGTGCATGATGAGTGGATAAGTCTTCCTCCCACCTTTATTATAACCTGGAAGTTGTTTTCCTTGACTCAGGACATCCATTTCTTTCTGATATGCTTGTTTTTGAACTCATTTTAGAATTCAACCTTTTGCATGTTCCTGTTCACCTACAGAAGCTGTCGCATTAGTTTTATCCTTCTTAATCCGTCTCACAAGGCGTGCAATGGCTTTGACAGCATTAGACCAAGATGAGAACTTTGACAAATGTTCTACAAGATCTTTACTTTCTGTGGTTTCTGTTTGAAACGTCTGAATCTTTTTAACTTCTGGATCTCCTATTGGAAGCTCCGGTACAACATTTGAGGTCTTTATTTCTTTCTTCCACAGGAATGAAGGACTTGAGAACCAGTTGTACGAGAGCAATTCATTTATTGTTCTCCCTCTTGAAGCATTGTCTGCTGGGTTATCATCTGTTGGGACGTACAGCCATTGTTTGGGTGCTGTGCTTTGGCGTATTTTTTGGACTCTGTTGGATACAAAGGTATGAAAACGACGGGCGTCGTTATTGATGTAACCCAAGATCACCTTTGAGTCAGTCCAAAAGAATTCATTGACATTGGTGAGGTCATTTCTCATTTTGACTGATACCACTGCTGCTGTCAACTCTAACCTTGGAATTGTAGTAATCTTTACAGGAGTAACCCGGGCTTGCCAATGAGGAAAGTGCAATGAATCTCATCCTTCTCATTGATTACTCTCAGATAAGAACACTGACCATAACCACAGGTACTTGCATCAGAGAAATGATGTATTTCCGTTTTTACAATTTTACCGAAATCAGCAGGCACATAGCATTGTGATATGTCCACCTTTTCCAGATTGCCAAAGTCATTCTGCCATTTCTCCCACCATGGGCTAAGAGCAAGGGAAAGTGGATCATCCCAGCCTGTTCCCTGGCGACACATTTCTTGTAGGATCCTCTTACCGTTGAGAACATAGGGAGCTACAAAGCCCAAAGGATCATATATGGAGGCAACAGTTGACAATATGCCACGACCTGTTGTAGGTTGACCTTTTAGTGGGATATGGAATTGGAAGCTATCACTCTGTATGTTCCAATGAATTCCCAGCGCTCTTTCAAGTGGCATGTCATTGAAGGTAAGATCCTTTGTTTCAAAGTTTACAGCACGTTCTGATGCTGGTATGCTCTGCAGAACAGTGTTGTCATTTGACACAAATTTGTGAAGTCGAAGACTTCCCTTTATGCACAACTCCCGTGCTTCCTTTGCCAGCTGAATGGCCTTTTCCACCGTCTCTACACTTGTGACTCCATCATCAAAATAGAAGTCTCTTAAGATGAACTGAGCGGCTAATGAGTATGATTGACTATGCTCACTGGCTAGATATCTTAGTTTATAGTTTGCGCAACCAGGCGAAGAAACCGCGCCGAAAAGATGCACTTTCATCCGATAATCTTGAAGCGCTGAATTTGTGTCTCCGTTTTTCCACCATAAGAAGCGCAGGTAATCTCGGTCATTTTCCTGGACATGAAACTGGTGAAACATTTTTCGATGTCACATATTACAGCTATAGGATGCCTTCTGAACCTAACAAGGACTCCGGTGAGATTGTTTATCATGTTTGGTCCTGGTAACAAATGTTCGTTGAGACTTGTGCCTTTGAATTTTGCGGAACAATCAAAAACGACATGTAGCTTGTCTGGCTTTTTTGGATGGTAGATGCCATGATGAGGTATGTACCACTTTTCGCCAACAGTTCCATCATCATTCACTGTCTCTACATCACCTCGTTCAATGATGTCATTCATGTAAGCAATGTAGTCTGTCTTATTTTTCTCATTTCTACAGAATTTCTTGTTCAAATGATTGAGTCTGACATTGGCAAGCTCTCTGTTATCAGGTAATTATGGCCGTTGTTTGAACGGAAGAGGCATTTCATAATGTCCTTGAGCATTTTTCTTTATACCCTCTTTGAGTTTGTCTAGGAACACAATATCATCCTGAGAAATTGTCTTTTCATCTGCTGTGACATCCTTAAAGTCCGACTCGAGTACACGGATGGCATCCATAGGTGTCAAAGCTGGAATCTCCTTTGTGGCTATTCTGTGACACAGACTGACTGATGTTGATCCGTTGATACCTGGTGTGGAGCAGCCCACAACACTCCATCCTAAGTCAGTTAGAATAGCATAAGGTTCATCATCTTTTCCCAGTATAACTTGCCTGGGAGCTAGCACTCTGTGGCAGTTGTAGCCAATAAGTAAACCTACTTCACAGCTGAGTAGAGATGACATTTCGTCTGTGATTACCTTCAAGTGTCTCCAGTTCTTTGCTGTTTCCTGCGTTGGTATGTGATCACGATTGACAGGAATACACTCCTTGGTGTATACTGGAGGCAGATTGATATGTACTGATGAATTGTACCCTCTCACATGAAGATCAGACACTCTTTTACTTTTAATTATCATACTGTCTCCCATCATGGTGGTAAGTTTGAGTTTTATTGGCTGAGAATCCACTTGCAGTTTATTACTCACTTCTTCATCAATGAAAGTGGTGTCACTCTGAGTGTCTAACAAAGCATAGACAAGCTGTTCATTGGATGGATTTTTGATGGATGACACCCACACAGGTAGAATCATGGATGTAATGACTGAACGACCTTGTCTTGAACTCGGCTTCCGGCTTTGCTACCGTTCGGACGTTCTAGCTTACTGCTCTGTGCTTTGCTTCTTATTTCTGTACTTTTCTCTGATTTTTCTAAGATTTCTACACCAGCAGATCAGCACAGTGCTCAAACAACATATTTTTGGCACAAACGCTATAACTAAAAACTCTTTGGGACTGGAATAATACTACAAAAAGAAAACTTTGCCTCCCACTGCCAGCAGCTTACATTCCAGAGAGGGCAAAACAACTGCCTACATTCAAACAGAAGAGAGAAAAAATGCCTCCTGTTGGATCTACTTGTTGCATGAACTGCTGCAAACTTCTACAAAGGATTGTGATTCTTGAAACAAAGTTACTTGCTGGAATTCCAAAACAGACGGAACACTTAGCAGATCGTCGTCATGGACCTTCTCAGCACACAGCCGGTGAGTCCCATAAATCTTATGGATCTCAACAGTTTATACCAAGTGTAGAGGAACAAGCCGAAACTGATTGCCACACTAATCGATGGCACAAACAGGGAGCGAGACCCAAAGGAACACGAGACATCAGATTGTCACGAGTTTCTTGCATTGCTGCCGTAGCTTCCTCTACCCCAGATTCGACTATGACAAGGCTTGTGAATACTGGCATTCAACCACCCCCTATACATCTTGAGAACAGATTTGAAGCATTAATGAATGTGGGTGAGGAATCCCCAAATGTATTTAAACATGGATCTGATCAGCCAGCAGCTAACATCGCTACTAACAGGCGCTCAAGGACGAGCAGACAGCGGCTTTCAGCTCAGAGCACAGCCGAGCCAAGGACTCTGATAGTGGGTGACTCTGTTATCAGAAACATCCGTAGCAGGACTACAACAACATGCTGCCTTCCTCAAGCAACGGTCTCTGATGTGAACAAGGAACTTCAGAACATTCTGATGAAGCACAAGACTGCAAATCGAATCATCATCCATGTGGGGAAGAATGATATTCGGAAAGAGCAGTCAGAACTCCTTAAGAAGGACTTCAGTGAACTCTTTGAAACACTTTGAAGACTCAAAGTTCAGTCGTTCATCAGTGGACCACTCCCAGCAAGGGGAACAAATATGTTTTCACGGTTGCTTGGGCTGAACACATGGCTACAAAGATCTTGTAAAATAAAAGGAGTGAATTTCATTGACAACTTCAATCTTTTCTGGGGCCATAGACAGTTGTTTAAACCGGATGGCCTCCACCCAAACAAACTTGGTGCTCGAGTGTTTAAGGACAATATCGACTTTTCCCTCCATCATCCTTCAGCAGAGTGTGTCAATCCATTCAGCACACACACACCGGGTCCGAGTCATCACGTGGTTGACATATCCCACAAGGACACTGATAACACCACGCAGCCAAAACAAACACTGCTCATGGACACTATCCCGACTGAGCCCTGCCCACAGACCTCCTCACAGACTGACTGTGATGTATCAAAACAGCTACAAGATTCAGCACCCAGCGATTACTTTCTGGAAAACAGCCAGGGAAGCCAGGACAACATATCACAGCCAACGGAAACACCAGAGACACAGCCCATCTCACCAGACACATTATCACTTTCTCCAGCATCTCCACTTCTGTGCTTCTCACAGAAAATGGAGGAATTGGTGTATGCTGGGACTAAACTCTCTCACTCATTTGCTGCAAGCCCGCAGATATCACAAAAAAAACGACAGGCCCCAAAACCACCAAAGCCTGTGGTCCCTGCTCCTGCGAGAGCTCTTCGACCACTGCCACAACGCCAGGGCCCAAACCCTCTATCTGCTGAAGGTGAATCAAAAACAACTGATAGCAGCTCTCAGTGATATGTGTCGGGTCCCCGCTATAATAACAGCAACATTCACAAATGCCTACTGAACAAGCGGGAACCCAGTGTGCCTGTAGCTTTCTCTATTTCAGTTTTATCACGTGATAGAAAGTCTAAGGCCATCTCAAGCCGAAGGGCAAACTCATCTAATCTGCGGCCTATTATGCATCAAACTAAAATTGATGTAAAGACACAAAGCACAGCCATCAAGATCATCTTTAAACATTCGCTCACTAAAAAATAAATCATTTCTAATCAATGACTTTATAACCACAAACAATCTGGATTTTATGTTTCTAAACGAAACATGGCTTGAAGCAAGCTGCAATGCAACAGTCCTTAATGAAGCAGCCCCTCCTAACTACACTTACATGAGTGTCTGCAGGACTGTTAGGAGAGGTGGGGGTGTAGCTGCTATATTTAAAGATGTCTATCAATGCAAGCAAGTGTCATTTGGTCAGTACTTGTCTTTTGAATATCTAGGGATTGTGCTGAAAGGTGCTCCACGCATTCTGTTTATTATTATTTACAGGCCTCCAAAATACTCTCCAGCCTTTGTTGAAGAGGTCACAGAAATGTTATCAATGATTTCCTCAGAGTTTGACTGTTTTGCTATTGCAGGGGACTTTAATATTCACATAGATAATTCAGAAAACAAAACTACAAAAGAAATGATAACGGTTCTAAACACTTTTGACTTGACTCAGCATGTGCATGGACCCACACACAAAGGTGGACACACTCTAGACTTAATCATCAGTAGGGTTCAAAACATTTCATCCATTGATATTAAGGATATAGCACTATCTGATCACTTCTGTATTTTCTTTGATATTTTGATGTCTGCTACAACTGAATCTAGATCGGTCTCTGTCAGAAGGAGATGCATAAACGAGAACACAAGTGTACTATTTATGGAGGCTATATCTTTAACACCAAGCATTTCTGCAGACTCTGTTGATACTCTCCTTGATTCATTCAACTCAAAAGTTAAGAATGTTATTGATAATATTGCTCCAATAATAATCAGTAAGAAAACAAACAGACAGAAATCAGCTTGGAGAAGATCAACAGCAGTTCAGACTATGAAAAGACAATGCAGTAAAGCAGAGCGGATGTGGCGGAAGACAAAACTTGAAATTCACTATAGCATCTACAAAGACAGCCTTCATGCTTTTAATGTGAAACTAGCCACAGCTAGACAGAATTTCTTCTCAAACCTTATAAACAGTAACTTAAATAACACTCGTACTCTTTTTGCCACTGTTGAGAGACTGACAAACCCCCCAAGTCAGATTCCCAGTGAAATGCTATCAGACAGCAAATGCAATTAATTTGCATCCTTCTTTTCTGAGAAGATCATCAATATCAGGAAGGTGATTAGCACATCCTCAAGTAATGCAGAGGTCAGACAGATTAGGCCACAATATCAAAAAGATACTATGTCGATTTTTGATGCAATTGATAGCAAAATTCTGGAAGACATAGTGCAGCACCTAAAATCGTCAACCTGCTATCTTGACACACTTCCCACATCTTTTTTCAAAAATGTGCTTAACTGCTTAGAAGCAGATCTTTTAGAAGTGGTGAACGCCTCACTTCTTTCTGGGACATTTCCAAACTCCTTAAAAAATGCAGTTGTTAAGCCCCTCCTGAAAAAGAGCAATCTTGATAACACCATTTTGAGCAATTTTAGACCAATATCTAATCTTCCTTTTATAGGTAAAATTATAGAAAAGGTCGTTTTTAATCAGCTGAACAAATACTTAAACTCAAATGGATACCTGGACAATTTTCAATCTGGTTTTCGACCGCATCACAGCACAGAGACAGCACTCATTAAGATAATAAATGATATTCGCTTAAATTGTGACTCTGGCAAAATATCGGTGCTGGTATTGCTAGATCTCAGTGCTGTGTTTGACACTGTCGATCATAACATACTACTATAGAGACTGGAAAACTGGGTCGGGCTTTCTGGGATGGTACTCAAATGGTTCAGGTCATCCTTAGAAGGGAGAGGTTATTATGTGAGTCTAGGAGAGCATAAGTCTAAGTGGACGTCCATGACATGCGGAGTCCCACAAGGGTCAATTCTTGCACCGCTCTTGTTTAGCCTGTATATGCTTCCATTAAGTCAAATAATGAGAAAGAACCAAATTGCCTATCACAGCTATGCTGATGATACCCAGATTTACCTAGCCTTATCTCCAAATGACTACAGCCCAATTGACTCCCTCTGCCAATGCATTGATGAAATTAATAGTTGGATGTGCCAGAACTTTCTTCAGTTAAACAAGGAAAAAACTGAAGTCATTGCATTTGGAAACAAAGATGAAGTGTTCAAGGTGAATGCATACCTTAACTCTAGGGGTCAAACAACTAAAAATCAAGTCAGGAATCTTGGTGTGATTCTGGAGACAGACCTTAATTTCAATAGTCATGTCAAAGCAGTAACTAAATCAGCATACTATCATTTAAAAAACATTGCAAGAATTAGATCTTTTGTTTCCAGCCAAGACTTGGAGAAACTTGTTCATGCCTTCATCACCAGCAGGGTGAACTATTGTAATGGACTCCTCACCGGCCTTCCCAAAAAGACCATTAGACAGCTAGAGCTCATCCAGAACACTGCTGCCAGGATTCTGACTAGAACCAGAAAATCTGAGCATATCACACCAGTCCTCAGGTCCTTACACTGGCTTCCAGTTACATTTAGGATTGATTTTAAAGTACTTTTACTCGTATATAAGTCACTAAATGACCTAGGACCGAAATATATTGCAGATATGCTCACTGAATAAACCTAACAGAGCACTCAGATCATTAGGATCGAGTCAGTTAGAAATACCAAGGGTTCACACAAAACAAGGGGAGTCCTCCTTTAGTTACTATGCCGCCCGCAGTTGGAATCAGCTTCCAGAAGAGATCAGATGTGCTAAAACACTAGTCACATTTAAATCTAGACGTAAAACTCATCTGTTTAGCTGTGCATTTATTGAATGAGCACTGTGCGATGTCCGAACTGATTGCAATATATATTTTCACTGTTTTTTTTTATTTTATTTTATGTAAAATCATTTTCTAACTGTTTTAAATTCATTTTAAATAAGTACAGTTTTAATAATTTTAAAAGTTTTAAAATTGCTTGTTTTATTCTTGTTATTATTTTTCTTCATTACTATTTTACTTTCTTTTATGTAAAGCACTTTGAATTACCATTGTGTACGAAATGTGCTATATAAATAAACTTGCCTTGCCTTGCCTTGCCTTGCCTTGTCTTGTGATATTAAGCAACATGGCATCTGTAATCTCACTCTCACATGCATGCTCCATGCTTACCGTTGGTTGCTTTCTGTTTCCGTTATTCTCATAGTTGTAGTCATGAAGACATGTGGGATGTCGCAGTTTGCATACATCACATGTATGGCGATGCCGACAATCCTTAGCACAGTGACCTGGTTTCATACACCCAAAACAGAGTTTGTTGTCTTTGACATAGGACCTTCTGTCTTTCAGAGACTTTACCATGAATTCTGGGCACTTACAGAGTTGATGGCTGTCATCTTGACACAACATGCATGGTGTTTTTACCTGTCCTTTAGCCATTGTCTGTTTGTCACTGTTTACTGTTGTTTGTGTTTTGAAGAAAATCGCCTTGTTTCTCTTGGTTTTCATTTGAGATTCTTCTCTCATGAGGTGACTCGCGTGAATGAAGAGCATGTAGAGAAGTGATAGGATTACACACTATTTCTGCTTCAGTTGACATGAATTTTACAAAGTCTCGAAAGCTTGGAAATTCCTTGCCATAAGTGATGTTGTGACTTGGCGGTTCCACCTGGAGGCTGCCCAGTCAGGAAGTTTCTGTATCAGCTTTTGATTCTCTTCACAGTCGTTTAATATTTCCAGGCCTTTAACATGAGGTATGGCTTGCAGGCAGGCATTTAAGAAGTCTGAAAATGTTCTCAGGCCTTCTGCATCTTTGGATGGTATTCTTGGCCACTTTGACAGCTTTTCACAGAATGCTCTTTGAATGACAAATGGCTGCCCGTATCTTTGGTTAAGCTTGTTCCAAGCATCTTTGTACGCTTCTTCATCATTACGATAAAAGGTGCCTTCAAGATATTTGTGTGCTGAGCCACTGACATACTTTTTCAAATAATAGAGTTTATCAGCTGCAGAGATGCCTTTTCTATCTATAAGTGACATAAATGAGGCTTTCCAGTCCACAAACTGAATTGGGTCTCCATTGAACACTGAAGGCTCGGGTATGGGTAACCTGTTGATGGCTATGCTGTCCTGAACTGCCTGAGCAAGATGAGACACTTCACTGAGAGATGTTGACTGAACAACTCTGCAATGCTGATGAAACATTCCGTTTCTCTGCTCTTGATGATCATCCGGTATTGACTGACTTCTTGTCTCTTGTTTTATTTCTTCTTCATAGGATTTTATTCTGGCTCGAGCAACCTCTATCTCCTTTTCCACCTGCAGCCGTTCCAATTCAAACTTTTGAGTTTCTAACTCTCTTCTGAGTTGCTCTTCTAAGGTTCTTATTTTTTCCTTTTGTTGCCTTTCTGTTTGCATCATCTTATATTCAGCCTCTTTTGCAGCCAGTTCTGCTGCAGCATCTGCACGTTTGCTTGTTGCACTAGAGGATCTGGAATGGCTACTGACACTTGTTTTTGAAGCACTGGAACCATATATAGAGCGAGCATAACTATGTACTAAAAGTTCACGCAGCCTGCCCCTTTCTCTTTCTGCATCAAATTCGCCATCTACAATTGCCATTCTTTCAAGCACTATTTTGATTATGTCATTGGTCACAGCTTCACATGCATCAATTTTACGTCTTAAATCTGCAGTAGGTGTAACATGTTCCCTTATGTCACTGAAGAGTTTCAAAATATTATTTTTTTTGTCCTCAATAGAGTCAGCCATTTCAGCCAGCTGTTTATCAGTTATGTCAGTTTTTAAGTTCTGTCTTGCTTTACGAGTTTCTAACTTCCATTGCTCATACAAAGTGGTTAATCTTTTTTCTTTCTTACAGCATTCATCTTTCTGATAAGCAAGCATCTTCTCCGTTGGCATATGCGGACGTTCTGAACGTCGAGTGAGTTCTTTACTGTCTTGCTTTTGACACTGAGATTCAGGTTTATCTTTATCCTAACATTTAACTGCTTCATTTTCACCTTCAATATCTGTCTGAAGCAGGCTTTCAGAATCCAGTTAGTCCGTATCCATTTCCATAGTGAACTCGTTGACTACAGCAACTCTGCTCCGTAGACCATCACGCTGATTCGGACGTGCAGCAATCCGTCACGTTGCCATCGTGAGCATGCACGTGCATCGAGGATCTGAACCAGTGAAGGTGAAGCTCTTACTGTAGCAGACCTCGCCCGAATGATGGCGCAAACTTTACTGATGTTAATGAAGTTTATTGAGTCCGTTTTCACTCAAAAATCACCGTAAGACTCCAAAAATCACCGTAAGAGCTAAACAAACAAAGTACAAGAAGCGCGAATTGCAGACTAGTTCAAACCTCTATCATTAACATACAGTGAATTACACAAAACAGTCATTACAACAAACAGTTATCAAAAATATACAGACCTTATGCATTTTCGGGGGGTGCTTAAAGTGGCAAACGTTATCTGCGACACAACTCTGATGAACTTGAACTGCGTGCTCTCCCTTTCCTTCCCCGTAAACTACAACACCCGTCAAAATAAAAGTCCCTCTTTAGTAAGACAGATAATGCATTTCTTAAACCCATTTAAACTCACAGAAATATAAAAACAAATGTTCAAAAACGAATTAGAATATTTATCAAAGCAAAGTCTGTTACAGGGTCACCTCAAACCCTGGACAGGAAAAGCAACCCGCAGCAAAAAAAAAACAACAAAAAAAAACCCGGTCTTAGCAACGCCGGTGCTTTCCGAGATGTCGCGTCAGCGCTGCTTGGGTCTCAATCAACAAATATTTAATCTGTACGCTCACGTGAACCTGCACGAATGAAGTCTCTCCGGACCAGCAGACAGAATCAAGGCTGCCGGTCTCTTTCCGCATCTCGCCTCCATCACTTCATCAGTCTACAGCATTATAAGTATCATTTTTGTTCTATTTTGTTCATTTTTGTTCACTTGTGGCGCTTGGGCATTAATTTTATTCTCTGCGAGGTTTTATACTCACACGTTCAAGATAAAAAGCACTGGGCGTTTCGTGCTTGTTTATCTAGCAGACTCGCACTGCATAATTAAGATGTTGATCATATTGCATGCAATGTTTTGAATAACTCTTTCATAATGAGGCATTTTAAGGCTCGTAATAAAAGCTACAATCTTTTATACTGATAAAGATTGTTGTTCGCATTATTAATTTCTGTAAAAATATGCTTTGTCTAGCACACTTAAGATATTTGTTGTCTTAATCCTATGCTTTAATCTTTGTTTATTCAGTCATTGTTCATTTGCGTCTATTCCTGAATGCTTCGTACTGGAATGGGATTCTATGGCTGCAGATGCAGAGAACCGTTGCTCTCACCTCATCTTTACACGGCTTACTCTTGGACTGGCGCTATTATGAACACTGGATCTATCAAGCTGATGTACAGTCGTGGCCAAATGTTTTGAGAATTACATAAATATTGGAAATTGGAAAAGTTGCTGCTTAAGTTTTTATAATAGCAATTTGCATATACTCCAGAATGTTATGAAGAGTGATCAGATGAATTGCATAGTCCTTCTTTGCCATGAAAATTAACTTAATCCCAAAAAAACCTTTCCACTGCATTTCGTTGCTGTCATTAAAGGACCTGCTGAAATCATTTCAGTAATCGTCTTGTTAACTCAGGTGAGAATGTTGACGAGCACAAGGCTGGAGATCATTATGTCAGGCTGATTGGGTTAGAATGGCAGACTTGACATGTTAAAAGGAGGGTGATGCTTGAAATCATTGTTCTTCCATTGTTAACAATGGTGACCTGCAAAGAAACGCGTGCAGCCATCATTGCGTTGCATAAAAATGGCTTCACAGGCAAGGATATTGTGGCTACTAAGATTGCACCTAAATCAACAATTTATAGGATCATCAAGAACTTCAAGGAAAGAGGCGCCAGGATCGTCTCCTAAAGAGGATTCAGTTGCGGGATTGGAGTGCCACCAGTGCAGAGCTTGCTGAGGAATGGCAGCAGGCAGGTGTGAGCGCATCTGCACGCACAGTGAGGCGAAGACTTTTGGAAGATGGCCTGGTTTCAAGAAGGGCAGCAAAGACAGGGGACAGATTGATCTTCTGCAGAAAGTATAGTGAATGGACTGCTGAGGACTGGGGCAAAGTCATATTCTCCGATGAAGCCTCTTTCCGATTGTTTGGGGCATCTGGAAAAAGGCTTGTCCGGAGAAGAAAAGGTGAGCGCTACCATCAGTCCTGTGTCATGCCAACAGTAAAGCTTCCTGACACCATTCATGTGTAGGGTTGCTTCTCATCCAAGGGAGTGGGCTCACTCACAATTCTGCCCAAAAACAGAGGTCCTGAAAAAGAAGGGCCAACACTGCAAATACTGACTCTTTGCATAAATGTCATGCAATTGTCGATAAAAGCCTTTGAAACGTATGAAGTGCTTGTAATTATGTTTCAGTACATCACAGAAACAACTGAAACAAAGATCTAAAAGCAGTTTAGCAGCAAACTTTTTGAAAACTAATTGGCCACGACTGTATATATGGACCCTTTCATTTGAGTTGTAGGTAAGATTCGGCTCAATGCTCAGCAGGCATCTTAAAGTCCACGTGACACGGAAGTTGCTGCTGACTTTATTTCAGAGTAATGACATATCTCCAGTTTAAACCAAATATTAATTAGCAGGCATGGTTTTGTTTGCGCTCCTGGTCTCCGTCTCACTCATAGCAAACTAACGGCTGGAGGGGTGTGTTTAAGGATGTTCTGCACATGCTGTCAACTGATGTCATCAGAAAAACAATGCATTACAGAGTGGAAATAAATGTTCAGATTTCGATTAAAGATTACAAAGACAAACAATGATTAATTGTTTACATCAAGATTAGCAATGTGTGCTAGTAAGTTTAAGTCAATTTCGATTTTATGCAGACTTTAAGCTACAATCAAGGTTTGTTTATTTCGCGCATCTACTGGTGTTGGTTCATTTTGTCTCTCATACCTATCGACTTCTGTCTTACTTGGCTGTTGCGGCCTTCACATTACACGCACTGTTGTGGCACCTTGCATAACTCCTACCATGTGGTCTATCAGGTAAATTTGTCCAATTACTGTTCATGAAATTTGGCCTATCTTGGCCTTCACATATTATAGTCTATCAAGGTCTTCGCTTAACATTGAGTGTTTTTTTTTCTTGAGTCTTGCTGATCTGGCTCATTTTCTATTTTTGGGAGGGAATCTGTTTCTTCTGTGGATCCTCTCAGTTAGATGGAGTTCTATCAAGCGTGTACAGTCTAGCCTAAGGAATGTTATGTATCTGTATATGCTCTTAAGTCACTGCTAGGACCCTAATTCTACCTCTATCATTTAACCTAAACTAATGGCCTCTCTCACTCAATGCGGTGGTTTCGAATTATCATAATCCGCATCAATTGCTATGTACGTGATCGTCCCCACCATATTTCTGTCAAGATTAGTCTCTAAACTATTTCACATAAAACTCAAGGTACAGTTTAATACTCTTCGCAAACTAATGATGGTGGTCCTTTACACATGCTCCTCATGTTAAGTCAATCACGGTCTTCACATACAATGGCCTATCGTGGTCATCTACAAATGAGGCTTTCACATCACAGTCCGTCGGGCCTCACTTTACATGGCCTAACGAGGCTTTACATTACCCTAAAGCAGCTTTTGCTCATTTTACCTATCGTAACCTTCAGGTAAGTGAATTGTTTACAACTGTCTATTAATGTCCTTCGCAAAATTGGCCAGTGATGGTTTTCTCGGCCTAGCTAGGCTTTTCCTAAAGCCTATTGGGGCTGTTCCATCTTCTGTGGCCCGCCGGGGCCGTTCCCACTGCGTCCTCTCATGGCCCATATTACTGTTCTGGCCCGCCGGGGCTGTTTCTGTGACCTATCGTGGCCTGCATCACTGTTCTGGCCTGCCAGGGCCGTTCCCACTGTGGCCCGCCGGGGCTGTTCCCACTGTGGGGTGCCTATCGCGGCCCCTATCACTGCTCTGGCCTATTGTGGCCCCCATCACTGCTCCGGCCTATCGTGGCCCCCATCACTGCTCCGGCCTATCGTGGCCCCCATCACTGCTCCGGCCTATCGCGGCCCCCATCACTGCTCCGGCTTTTCGCGGCCCCCATCTCTGCTCCGGCCTATCGCGGCCCCCATCTCTCCTCCGGCCTATCCCGGCCCCCATCTCTGCTCCGGCCTATCGCGGCCCCCATCTCTGCTCTGGCCTATCGCGGCCCCCATCTCTGCTCTGGCCTATCGCGGACCCCATCTCTGCTCCGGCCTATCGTGGCCCCCATCTCTGCTCCGGCCTATCGTGGCCCCCATCTCTGTCTGGCCTATCGTGGCTCATCTCCTCTACTCTATAAGCTAAATCCTTTTAAGATATAATCCGATATAAAAACCCGCCACTCTTTATTTTACCTAACGGAGCACCCCTTTCCAAGGCTTGTTTTAGAACACACTTAACCACTGTTATCAAAAGCTGCAGTCTATCCCCCTGTCTCTATACCGGCCATTCATTCAGAATTGGGGCAGCTACTACAGCAGCTAAACGAGGAATCTCTATGTCAGCTATTAAGATCATAGGCAGATGGTCTTCCTCAGGATTTGAATCATACATCAGACCTGATTCAAAAAACCATTCTCGAAGCTCAGCAAGCTCTCCAGTAACAAATCAGGTAAATTTTCTTGCAATTACTGGTGGTGGTGTTACTGGCGGTATATTTAAAAAATTAAAAAAAAAAAAAAAAAGATAATAATTATATATGTATGGTCTATCGAGGACTGCATATGTCTGGCCTATTGTGGCTATATCTGTGCGGTCTCGAGGCCTGTTTATGTCTGGCCTATCGTGGCTATTAATAATAAATCGTGTTATAATAAAAAAACTTACACATGTTTGAGTTCGCAGATGTCGACGCGATAACAACCTCCACCCTCCCCACCACCACCAGGATGGTCCTGTCCTTAACCTTCCAGGGGGGTCGGCTGCCCCCCTGCCTTCGTCTTCAGGCAGGAAATGCTGGGCCGCTACCCTCGGATTACGAACTATGGACGGGGCCTTCCGCCAAAGAAATTTATAATAATGCTTGCTGAGTTGTCAATAAATGTATGCTTCGTACATTTTATCTCCCGAGTCTTTCTGGTAGAACTTTAAATTTCTGCCATATGAACATTACTTTAGTCACCTCTAATAACAATTGAAATATAGAAACATGCATATCCTGTAAAGCTGCTTTTAAACTATATGCATCGTTAATCAGAGGTGTCAATTAACGAAGTACAAATTCTTCGTTACATTACTTAAGTATAAATTTTGGGTATCTATTCTTTACTTGAGTATTTTTCAGCCAACTTTTTACTTCTACTACTTACATTTTCATGCAAGTATCTGTACTTTCTACTCCTTACATTTTAAAAATAGGTTCGTTACTGCTATTTCATTTCAGCTTGTTTTCATTTGTCATCATAAAAAAAAACTATCTAGATAAATGGTGCCATCAGGATGGAGTGAATTTGATTGTGGTAGGATGAGAAGTATAAACATATACCATTCCAACACCCTATTGGTTTGTACGCGATCCATCCACATGACACAAATCACATCACACTCCAGCAAGGACATAGCCAGTTTGGGTTCGTTTATCAAAAAATATATTTCTTAAAAAAGAAGGGTTGGGTATGGAACCGGTATCCGATCGCCTCATAGTCAGTCCCCTTAAATTTCATATGAGACCGGCGTCAGACCGGGTCTCCTCTCCTCTCCGTCTTTCAGCACTCTCTTCAACCCGCAGTCCGCGAGCGGAGCAGCGCATGCGCACTTAAACACAATCAGAGGACACAAGGTATGTGTTTATCGATAGATTGTTAGAATATCCGTATCTGTGCAGTTCTTTGTCATAAATACAGTTTACAAAAGGTCACGAGGGAGCCGGTTTCCCATCTACTATAAAGTTTTCGCTTGGCACACCACAGCTGTTTCCTCCAGCGAAAATCTAGCCCTTAACACATATGAACGAACATACTTAATAAATATATAAATATACTTAATTTAATCATACGTACTTTATACATACACTACTGTGCAAAAGTCTTAGGCACGTTAGTATTTTCACTTAAAAGAATGGTGTTCGGCCAGTTATTTATATATTTTGCTGTAGTGTGTCAGTATAAAATACCAGTTTAAATTTCCAAACATTAATTTTGCCGTTGTCCGACTGCTTGTGCATTCAAAATCGCACTAGATTATTATTAAAATTAATGGCAAACTAATTCCTACTGACACACAGCAAAATATATAAACTGGCTTAAAACCCTTTTTTGGGGTGAAAATACTAATGTGCCTAAGACTTTTGCACAGTACTGTATTTTAAAAATGACATTGTTGCTACTTTATAAAGAATGAGCATACAGTAATTCACAGAACTGATTAAAGACAGTGACAGACAGCACTCATTTTAACTAAATATCAGAGTGAGTGACATAGATACAGTAGAAACATTATGTGTGGTTTTGTATTAAATAATGACCCAGATTGTGAAATACATTTATTAGCCTTAAATTAAGGGAAGCACAACTTGGGAAATGAGAGCATACAAGGTGAAAGCTATGGATTTATTTAAAATATTTGTAATGTTCTTTAATGTTATCCAGTTTTTTTTTGTGGTTCTTTTTTTTTAAGTATCGGTTCAGGTACCGTTTAGGCGCCGGTAAGTAGGTATGTGATAAGTAGGCTATACCAACTTTCTAACTCGTTCCCCCCCGAACACTGGCCATAGCAGACGAATGTAGCGAATACAGGAAGCTATCAATCAAGAAGGTATCAGGATTATGAGTTATTTTTCATTTTTAGTTTTTGATTAATCACTTGGATTAATCATTCATTTTGACAGCACTATAATGTTTATTGTAAATAGACAACTATACAAGATTAATTGTTACTAAGCCTGCACCAATGTTCTTGTCCATTGCCCTTGCAGATTCCTGCAGCTAAGCTTGGATGTACATTTACATTCCATTAAAGGTTATTGATGACACGCCTCTGAAGTTTGACTTTTTGCACCATGACAATACTTATAGGCAACTAGTCATCATATCTATTCTTTAATGTATCTGCATTGTACTAAAGTGCGTTCATTTTCAATGGGCATATATGCGGATGAAAGAGGTAGCCTAGTGCATCCCAAATTTTTCAACATGAACATTTTAATATAACATTATAGTCATTATGGCCTATGGCCTTTAGAAAAATGTTTTTTTGAGGAGGTGGGGTAGTGCACAATGGGCCCCTGTGGCGCAGCCTAAGCTTTTGTTCTTAATGGCATTTTTTTTCCTTACATTACTTTTACTTTTATACTTTGAGTAGTTTTTTAAACCAGTACTTTTACACTTTTACTTGAGTAAAAAGCTTGAGTTGATACTTCAACTTCTACAAAAGTATTTTTAAACCCTAGTATCTATACTTCTACTTGAGTAATGAATGCCAATACTTTTGACACCACTGTCGTTAATAAAGTTGAGAATGCTTTAGTAGTGCAACAAGTCTCTGTGTCTGCTCATTCATTCTCCCAGGCCTGTTCAGCAACAGAACATCACTGGTTTGATGATACAGATAAATAACAGATAAAATAAACTTCCAAATATTTAATCCAACAACACAAATACTAAAATATCACATTGACATTAGCATAAGACTGCAATATAAAAAAATTGTTAAACACTACAGTCAGTCTTGATTAATGCATCTCTCTCTCTCTCTCTCTCTCTCTCTCTCTCTCTCTCTCTCTCTCTCTCTCTCTATAGCATTAAAAAAGTTTACAACAAAAAAATTGGAGGGTTACAGCTATCAGGAATTAGTAGGATGTGTGGAGGTCCTTGCTTTGAATGACTTCAGCACATCACTAGGATATCACTAGTTTCTCAGACTGCGCTGGTGTAATCTTGGTCCACTCTTCTTTCACTCTCTTCCATAGTTTGGTAACTGTAGTGCAGGGGTGTCAAACTTAATTCCTGGAGGGCCAGAGCCCTGCAGAGTTTTGTTCCAACCCTGCTCCAACACACATACCATGTAGTTTTCAAATAAGCCTGATCGACTTGATTAGTTGGATCAGTTGTATTTGATTAGAGTTGAATCTAAACTCTGTAGGGCTCCAGTCCTCCAGGAATTGAGTTTGACACCCCTGCATAGTGGGTTTCTTAGACATTACTTTGTTGTCTAGGATTTTCGGAAATTTTCAGTTGGGTTTAGATCAGGACTCTGGGCTGTCCATTTAATTATTTTAGTGTTGTTATCTATCCATCTACCTATCTATCTGTCTACTCACTTACTTAAGTTATTCAAACAGCGGAAAATTATACAGAGAAAAGAAATAAAGAACATTTACATTGTCAAGGAGCAGTGACTGATTAAGTCTTGCGCGAATTTAAGCACTCTTAAAAAACTCCCCTTATAATCAGTGAAGCAGTCAAGACACTCTTTGATGAAAGAATCTCCAACTTACATTGAATGGAAATCTGTCCTTTGTTGTTTATAATGAGAGAATTTAGAAACACAGAATTCAGTCAGCGAGCATGCACACTGAACAAAAAAAACTCATCTGATAGTTTCTGATTGGCTATTGCATTCATAAGCTCAACAGACTTGTGTGTGATTGATTATAATACACAATACAGTAACAACTCGTAAATAGAATCATGGTGTAACACTGAGCAGATCTAAATTTAATGCTGCAGTCAAGCACTTTTCATTTAATTTTCATTTCATTTATGACAGCATTAATGGATATAGTTTAACTGCACAGCATTTTTGTTCATGTGCTGAAATAGTTACTACTAGTGGAAACATGGTGGAAGTGCAGATATTACTGTACATCATTGATACAACATAATGAACAGGGACGAGCCATTATTTAAAACTGTAATTTCTCTGGATTTACAAATCTTTGGGAACTTTTGGGATGATGTAAGGAGCTGCATGAAAATATATCACAATGTGCAAGTGGATAAAAAAAAAAAAAAAAAAAAAAAAAAAATATATATATATATATATATATATATATATATATATATATATATATATATATATATATATATTGTGGATATATTTGCGAACAAGAGTGCTTGATAAATGTACACTGCTGTACAGTGTACAAAGATTTTTGCCAATTTCTGATGTATTACTGTCTACTAATTGTATTATAGGTTTGGTAATGTTGCTAGAGAACAATAACGCTAAAAGTTTTGCTGCGACTCTGAATTGCAATACTAATCTGCATAATTTTCATTTCTGGGGTGTGGTTGGCAGAGTAAATGTACAACTTAAAATATGAAATTTGGCCACAATGTTTATTACTTGATATGGCATGCATTAGATATGGGGCAAAACGTATTTACAATTTTTTCTAAATGTGGGAGCTGAGTTCTTGTGTGTTCGCATAAAAGCATTTTAAAAGGCCTTTTGTTATTGACATACACGTGAATGGTCACAGATTATATTTACTTTACAGTGACAATGAAAAAAATTCAGGTCAAGAATTTTCCTCTCATATGGGTTATAGTGTGCATTTGAATATTGATAACTGCACACTGTATATATAAAGGGTTTTCAAACCGTTTCTGTAGCCTTATAGATGGTAACATATAACCATGTACACAAAAAATTCATTGATAATATGCTTTTAAGTCTGTGAAAGAGAACTGATTTCTCCTTTGGAAATTTGACATGAAGATTCGTATAATGATGGGGCGGCGTGGATGTGCCCTAGAAATATCCACTTTGGTGAGAGTGAGCTTCTTTGCTTCTAATCTGCTGCTTCCTGTCTCTGGCTACCACCACTCTGTATTGTTTAAAAACACCAAGTAAACTGAATCCACAGGCTGATACACCAAGTGTTTCAGATGGCTGACCAGGACACAAGACATAACAGTTTACATTGGCCTGACTCACAAATTGCATTATTCTTCAACAGTATCTTTACTTCGACAGTGGTATTTCTGTAGTAGGGCCAATGGTTTAAAAATCTCCCAAAAATGTTTTTAAAGAAGAAATGTATTCTCAATGTTTTTTCTTCAATAAAACAGAAGTAATGATAGTGTTGCTGATTAACCTTGGATTTGAGCGTGACTGAGAGGCAATCTGAGAGACAAATGAATGGTAATAGCTGTCTACATGCGACGCACATACAGTAAACCAATATGTTGTTTACTTTGCTGCGCATAATAGCACCAAATTAATTAAATAACACAATATATTGACCCACGTTATGTTTTCTATCATACGTTGTACATGTTTGTGATGTCTCATTCTTGTCATCTGACACACAGCAGCCACAAAGTAGTATGTACTGTATAGTGCTCAAACAAATTTTATGAACTTTTTATGAACAACTGTTTTGTTTTTTCTTAGGAAGTGGAAGTTATGGCAGGAATGAGGTTGCACCAAAATGGAAATGAAATGTGAAAAAGTTGCTGAGAATGAAAGATTTTGAAAACGTGTTACTCTTCTTCAAAGAGTCCACTGAGCCTGCCGCATGAGACACAGCAACAAAGGCAAAGCAAGAGGTAGAGTTCACAGTAACCCAACGCTTCACATAAAGCCTGACAGCAGATGAGCTGTTTCTTCCTCTTCACATGGATTCTGTGTGCGCTTTCAATTCTGGGACAACGTTGTCCAAACTGAATGAAAGAAAAGAGAGTTTAATTTGAATAGAATCACACACAAGAATATTGCTTTATTTATAATATAATATTGGCTAGTATAACATAATGTATAATATAATATAAGATTTAGTTTTCCATATCCAGTCTTTTTTTATTTGTTCTAAAAAAAAAATCAGTAAACATGGTGTCGTCTCAAGAAATATTTGCATACACACAAAACCACTGAAACCGACTCAGAATGATGTAGTATACATGCCAGACCAGAATGTGGCACTGTAATTGTGGTGCTGCCACAGAGATAAACTAAAAATGGAGAAGAAGACTTGGAGCATGCGCATAAACCTTGCACGCTGTGTACAAACATATTTGCTTTAGTAAATTTTACATTTTGTTTTAGTAAAGCTAATATACTCAGTAGCTTCTGTAGCATGAACACTAGCTTGTAGTCCGCTGCTGTTGTTGTTGCTGTTACATGACGTAGTGGTGTCTGACTAGGGACAAGACATGGGGTGATGACATCATTGATTCACAAAATAAACGGATTGCCTATACACAAGAAAACGCAAGGGTGTCCTTTTCAGATTTATCCACTCTGGGACCCAGTTTAAAGGGTCATATGACGTTGCTAAAAAGAACATTATGTTGTGTATTTGGTGTAATGCAATGTGTTTAAGAGGTTTAAGGATAAAAAACACATAATGTACATTATTGTTTCTCCTCTATGCCCCGCCTTTCTGAAAACGCGTAGATTTTTACAAAGCTCATCGTTCTGAAAACTGAGGTGTACGCTGATTGACCAGCTATCCAGTGCATTGTGATTGGCTGAATACCTCAAGCGTGTGATGGAAATGTTTTACGCCCCTTAACATGTGGTGCTGTCTCCCGGCACGACCAGACAAAACCAATAAAACCCATTAAACCCATTGAGGCATTTGTTGCATCCAGTGGGGACATAATTGAAATGAAGTACCGATACAATACAAAATATTTACGTATACAGCTAAACATGTCACCATTTTCTTACCTTGGGTGCGTTTCTCATACAACATTGATGATGCATTGTTGTGGAAACTAACTAGCTAGTCATGACTCTTTCCCGAACACGTTCGCATCTCCATCGTTAAAACCACATTAGTTTAACAATTTAGGACTGTTGTTAATGACATCACACGCATGTGGTGGAGTAATACTTCTGCTAAATAATTCATTCAAGATGCTGCTGTATTGAACATGGCATCTGATGACTAATTTACTATGTTTTGTTACCTATCATTTTGCTTTATTTGATGTTTGATTCATGGCGGATTTCCTCTTACATCATACTCCAGGGTTCCCTTTGGCATTTATGCACATGCTCATTCTTCAAAAATGGCGCTTATTGATGACGAGATGTTCCTTGTTGATGTTGATGTTCCTACCAAGTAAGTTTGCGAAGCTGTTTGCGAATGTTCATTTGAACTATGGTTTTGGGAGACAATGAACCGTTGGACTATGTTGGTAATGACAGAACTTGCAACTGTAGTTCTGTAGAACTGTAGAAATGCACCCCTGTTAAGTAATTTGTTAACTGATTAGTACCACCTGTTCCTTGTTTTCTCCCTCATGTGTATTTATATCCCCAGACTGGTTCAGTGCTTCCTCTGTTCTCGTTGTGTATAGTTTCATTTGTTGTTCTCCAGTTGTTATTTGTAATTGGCATACAAAGTTAAATCTTTTATTTTCTTATTTTTCTAGTGCTCAAATAAATCACTTATATGATGTCTAAGTTTCTGTCTAGTGTTTTATAATGGGAAAAAAATGCAGTGGTATGTTTAATGACTAAAATAGTTTGTAGAACTCTTTAATACAGTTGGTAAATATTTTTTTTTCGGGGGTGGGGGTTCCTGCAACAAAAAAATTGTTGCAGGAAATAAAAATTTTCATGGTATCTTCTTCAGATTGGAAATAGAAACTCATGAGACATGTGACTTTCAACCCATTACTTTTCTAGATTGCTACAGGACTGATTTCATGTATTTTTATATATTAAAAAAAATTTAATTCAGTGTGGTAAAAATTTTCAAGGCACTTCAGTGTCTATAACTTTTAATATTTGAGCATTATCAAATCTGGTTGATAAAAAGTAAAGCCCAAAGGGTCTTCTTTCCAAAGACACCAAAATTATGTTTGTAACACACTGAAGTAAGGAACTGTTACAATTTTAAGTTAGGTAGGGCACTTTCAGCTGTGAGTCCCATAATGGGGGGTGCTGGCTAACAGGTTAAACCCTGCTTGAATATAGAATAGAATAGAATAGAATAGAATAGAATAGAATAGAATAGAATAGAATAGAATAGAACAGAATAGAACCAACCTAAGCTGAAGAACGAAAATTTGTGTTTTTCTTCTTTGTCTTCTCTTTTCTTAGCGGGGACATTGTGTATCTGGGTTAATATGCTTTAGACAAACCATGTCAAAATGTATTAGTCTGTATTTATTAGTAGTAATCTGGATTCCTCTTTTAAGTTTGATCAACATATAAATACAGTAGTTCAGTCAAGTTTCTTTCATTTAAAACTTCTAAAGTAAAGTATTTTCTGTCCCCCAGATCTTGAAAGAGTTACACATGCTCTAGTTTTATCTCACTTAGATTATTGTAATTCTTTATATGATGGAATTTCACAGTCCTCTAATACAAGGCTTCAAATGGTCCAAAACGCTGCAACCAGATTTTTAACTGGAATCCGCAGACATAAACACATAACTCCTATTCTAATGGTTCTAAACTGGTTGCTGGTTTGTTATAAAGTTGATTTCAAAATATTGATGTTTGTTTTTACGGACCCACTTTATATTAAGTGGCCTTAACTACTATGTAGTTAAATTTTAATTATTAATTTGGTACAATGCACTTATTGTGTACATACATGTTTTTACATTGTACTTATATTTGAAAAATATCTGCACATAATTACATCTGTAATTAATTTCTGTAATTACATGTATAATTACACGTTGACCCATCCCTTACACCTTAACACACCCTTAAACTTACCCATACCACCAAATCTGTCCCTAACCTTACCTGTTTCCCACCTCAATAGCAGCAAAAAAAAAAGGTGCAATACAATATGAACACAATAAGTACATTGTATTTATTTCTTGATGTAAGTGCATAGTAGTTAAGGCCACTTAATATAAAGTGTGACCGTTTTTACATTTCTAAATGGTCTTGCACCCTCGTGTCTGAAATTTTAATTATGAACACTGACGGCCAAGACTTATGGAGCTGCTGGACAGGCCGCCTCTGCCCTGCACACCATGGCCCTCCAGCAGGTCTATCAGGCCAAGAAGCTAAAGCAGCTGCACGAGGGTAGTTCTGACCCAGGTGTGATGCAGGAGCTGCACACAGCGACGGACCTTGCCCTATGGGCGATGAAGGTCACGGCGCGGTCCCTGGGTCAGCTCACAAGAACCATCAGACTCGGCTACGCTATTCAGTTCGCCCAGCAACCTCCCAAGTTCAGGGTCATCTGGTTCACCTCTGTGCTGAACAAAGATGCTCCCTTCCTGCAAGCAGCAACTGCAGTCCTGCTGCCCTCCAGCCGATATGAAGTAAGTGTTTTACAGTAATATATTGTAATATATTATAAACAATCTTTTTTTTTTTTTACAGCAATTGATTTATGTATTTATTTATTTATTTTGCAGAGTACAATAATTAGATAGAATGAAAAGAAAAGAGAAGGACTGGCAAACTGCCACATGATGTGTTTGATGTATTGTTTCATGGCCATGTCTCAGCAAAGGACAGAGGTCAACTACAATAGCTTCATTGTTTATACAGTTCTCTTCAACACAAAACAACACAAAAATGGGCTCCCGTGAAATGACCATCTGCAATGATGCCCAGACCTAAATAAATGGGTTGAACTGGAACTCTGATGTGGAGCAGCAAATACCATCAGCCTTAGGGCATAGAGACATCAAAGGACAAGTCGAAGGCTGGTAGACAGTTTTGTGAAGAAAAATAAGTCTATTAAAAAAATGGTTTTCCAACGTCTCTGTATTTTTGCTGACAACAATGAAGCACATGCAAACACACACAATAACTATAAACAACAAAAGAGGTCTCCATTAATGCAGTTCCTTTACCACATTTTCTTTTTTGTCTCTATCCCTCTCATCTTCCTCACCCTGTTCATAATACAGATGTGTTATTATCTGTGCAGTGCCTTTTAAATAATGAATATACTGTAGGGTTCCACCGTGTCTCTGAAATGGAGAGAGAATGGAATGCAGACAGCAGTCTCTATTTGTGTTTGTGTTCTGACGTAATCTACTACTGTTAAACACGGTCTGCATTGAAGATCAGTCTTAGGAACGTTTCTCATCCCAGTTCTGAAGCACTCATGGGTGAAGTCAGAGATGTGGGTGAGCTGCCATCAGCGCCTTGTGATTTTGTTCCCATACAGTATATCACATTTCCAGGTGTGATTTATTGGGTGGACTGTTATTTTTATATCTGCAAGCCTGTCATTGTACAGTGCATGGAAATTCTGTCATTATATACTCACTCTCATAGATACATGCAGAGATTGGAAGTAACAAAATACAAATACTTTATTACTGTACTTAGAACTGTACAGGAGGTTTTTTTTTTCTTTCTTAAAATGGATGCATTTTTTCTTAAGATTTGCAGACAAAATTAAGGAATTACTGTGACAGATTTTCTTATTGCGCTGTAAGCTAAGAAATTAATGTAGACTTAAAACAAAATGATGGTGAAGAAATTATTTCCATATTTCCCAGAAATATTTTTCCAGGATAAGCAAGGATATTTATGTAGGAACCAGTGCGGTAAGCATTTGAGCTTAATCTAGTCAGTATATTTATGTGTTATAATTTGCACCAGAGCCTTTGATAATGAGAATGCTCTTTTGAAGAATAGCCATAGAAACTAAACTGTCTTTGTACTCATAACTCTCAATGCACCTCTGAGCTTTGAGACATTATATAAAAGCACACTCTTAGAGTCAAAACACTTACCCCTCGACTGTTATAATTGTACAGTGAGTGTGTGTCACATTTGGACCAATCAGACAGACAATTGTTCACTAGATTTAACAAATCAGTTATTAATTAGATTAACAAATAATAATACTTTGTGCCAGCATGTTTGTGAATGACCACAGGTCAATGGTTACTAATGCAACCAGGACACCTCAGCCAGACCAGATAAACTTTACGACCTAGGGGCATGTCGACAGTTCTCCCTCTCACCATCTTTCAACCATAAACAAAACAAAACATAATGCCCATAATAATTGACTCTTCTCTAATTAATTCATAGAAAAACCTTCCTTTGAATGAACACACATATCCTTCAGGTCATTGTGTAAGTGTTACTGTTCTTGTATATTGTCTTTTGTATTGTATACTGTTTTATTCATGCATCTGATAGAACCACTCGTTCATGTAATCTTACCTATATCATGTTTAGTAACTATGGATTTGTCTTCTGGGGATCTAAATGAGAGTGTAAATCATATGTAAATCAAAATATTAATGTTCTAAGAATCTTTAGTAGTTTTTGCATCAACACCCAGTCAAATTACCATGCTCTCCTTTAAAGGGTCATAAAACCCCCAATATTCCCTTTGCAGACTTTAAAGGGCTCACGCACAGTTCTGCTCTTGGTCGTCTGCTGAAACTTCTGATTGCTGCCCATGTGGAAAGCCTGAGCCGGTGTGGGTGTGCTCTTATGGCTCCAACATACAGCCCAGGCAATCTAACTCCTTTTAGATCCTGAGAAGATAGGGATGCTGAACTAAAAGTTTTCTAAGGACACCCCAAGTTTGTGCCAGGCTTCGGCCTTGACTTTTTATCCACCAAAGATCCTAGATCTCCGCTGCTATCTAACTTAGCTCTTCTTCACTTTCTACCTGGGAAGAAACTCCCAACCACTGTCAAGTCAGAACATCTTTTGAATCATCGATCATCAGTCTTGGAAGAACGTGAACGCAAGTCCAAAAAACCTTGAATCAATCAAGACCTTTATCCGAGACTGCATCCGGACAGTAGTCAGTGACCAAGGAAATGCAAGTACATTGCATACATTTAACCCTCTGAAGTAGATTAACGCATATACTCCTGATAACCCCGAAAATAACTTAAATTACACTTTCAGTTTTGATCGTACAGATAAGAGCAATACATCAATCGAATCTGTAAAGGGTCTACTTTTTTTGTATACAGACATAATAACAACAAAAAATTATGCATTTATAAAATAAAGATAACAAACAAGGTGTGCTGTCTGCAGCCTTTGTCTGCGCTGATCTTCACTTACAAACGCGTCATTAAAATGAACTGTAACTCTGTGAATACTCAATGAATAGACATTAGAGTAGGGCTGGACAATAATTCAATATCAATATATATCGCGATATTTTTTTTCAATAACGGTGATATGATTTTTAAACACATTTTCGATATAATAATATATATTATAATAATAATAATATACATAACAGCATTTGTCACTGACTGACGTTAGGCGCACAGCCGTCAGAAAGAGCAGAACACCATTGGCTACTTTAGTGATGACGTACACCGCAGAGTCACGCAACCAGTGCTCAGCACAGCAGTAGTAGGCTGATCTCCAACGCGGCAAATTTTAGCTACAAAATGAGCGCCCCTGACCGCAATACAAATGTGACTGAACGAGCTTCCACAAGTGAGGAGAAATCAGACGAAATGGTTGAGAAGAGAGGAAAGACTAATTCAGTGGTATGGAAGTGGTTCGGCTATCTGAGATCTGATAAACTTCAGGTTTCAGCGTGCTGCAAATGTGCCGGAGAGTAGTGCCGACTAGCAGCGGAAACACATCAAATCTGTTCCACCATCTGAAGCAGTTCTACCCTATAGAACATTCTGAGAGTCAGAAGATGAGGCACCATAAAAGTTTAAGCCAACAACCTGTCCCTCAAACAACACCACCATCATCATCCCCAACACCAACATGATGCCGTTTACTATGGTGGAAAACGTGGGCTTCAGGAAAATGATTTCAATCATCAACCCAAGATACGAGCTCCCTGGGCGAAAATATTTTTCACGCGCAGCTATCCCTGCACTTTATGTTGAAGTTAGGGAAAGGGTGGAGGAACAACTGAAGTCAGTGTCATATTTCGTGACCACAGCTGACCTGTGGTCAAGCCGAACCTCAGAACCATACTTGAGCCTGACAGTCCACTTTATTGATCAAGATTGGAAGCTTGTCAGCTTATGCCTTCAGACGGTCTACTTTCCTGAGGATCACACGGGCGAATCAATTGCAGCCGGACTTGCAGATGCGCTCGCCTCCTGGGGACTCCGCGAGGTCCGGCAGGTCTGCATCACCACAGATAGCGGGACCAATATCATCAAAGCCGCTGAGTTGAACAGATGGACAAGACTACAATGCTTCGGGCATTGACTGAACTCTGCTATTGGTAAGTTATACACAGCAATATAAATGGTAGTGTTATGTTAAAGCTGCATGTAACCTTTTTTGGTCAAAAATTAGCAAAATGTATATAATGAGCCAGTACATCATGAATCCAATATCCAAACCGTGTTTTTGTCTTATCCTGAATCACTACGGTACACTATAATAAGTGTTTATATTCGGACTATTTTAAACTACTTCGGCTCGGCTTTGCTGCGGAGTAGCCCAGTACCTGCGTGATTCGTCATAGACATAAACAGAGAGAAGTAGTTCCGGCTACAATGTTCTTCCACAAGATGCATGCAGAGCGCCACATGTTATGGACTGCAGCAACTTTAATTGATTTTTTTTTTTATATTAAATCATTGTTCTTAATTAGTACTTAGTTGTTACTATAATACTTACCCTGTAGTTGATTAGGTGATTTTATTCCCCCTATTTAGGTGATTTTATAGGCTATTCCTTTAATCTTTATTCAAGACATATTTGTATGGATTATACATACAGCAATTCTTTCAATTAAATTCAAAGGTGTTTTACTGGCATTGGAACATATGTTTACATACGTGAACACATGAACATTGTTACATATGTTAATTTGCCAAATCAAGTGTGAAGTAAAAAAAATAAATAAATATGCAAGCAGAAGAATTTTGCAGTAAGAATAATATGATTAAACGACAAATTGTAGTTAAAATATAAATACAAATTATAAGTATATATTGCTTTTTTTTCACTGTCTACAGAGAAAGTTAACCAAGACAAGCGGGTGGACAGAGCAATTGGGGTCTGTAAAAAGGTGGTGGCTGCCTTCTCCTACTCCTGGAAGAAGAAACGGGACCTTGCAGCTGCTCAGGAGGAGTATCATTTGCCAAAGCACAAGCTCATCAGTGAAACACCAACAAGATGGGGCTCCCGTCAACAAATGGTGAAGCGGGTTCTGGAGCAGAAAAGGGCCATCACAGAAGTCCTCTCAAAGGACAAGAAGACCAGACCGCTGGTTCCTAACTGGCAAGATGTGGATGTTTTAGAGTCTATAGATGCAGCTCTAAGCCCACTCCTCAAATTCACTGATGCTTTGTCTGGTGAATCCTATGTCAGTGTATCATTTCTAAAACCAGTGATGCATCTCTTCAACACCTCCATCTTGAAGGAAGCAGAGGATGACACAGAGCTCACCAGGACCATAAAGACAACCGTGATGGGATAACTTAACCAAAAATATGATGACCCAGCCATGGATAATCTACTTGACATGGCATGCCTCGCTGACCCACGATTCAAGCTTCAGTACACTCAGGAGGATAAGAGAGAATACATCAAAGAGAGAGCTGTGTTGGAGATGCTGAAGGGAGAGAGATCTGTTGTGGTCAGGGAAGAGAAGTCCAGAGAAGAAGCCATGAGAGACACTTTTGTACCACCCAAGAAAACAAAGCGTTCTCTGGCTAGCTTTTTTTCAAACAGGCCCACCACTACTACTGACACAGAAAACTTGAGTGCACAGCAGGCAGTTGAGAGGGAGCTCGGCAACTACCTTGTGTCTCCACATGCTAACAATGACTCAAATCCTCTGGATTGGTGGAAAGTTTATCAAGAGTAAAAAAAAGTTTATCTTAGAGTAAGTCAACTGGCACAACATTACTTGTGCATTCAGGCCACAAGCTCCCCCTCTGAGAGGGTTTTTAGTACAGGTGGCAACATTGTCACATGTAAAAGGGCATCTCTGAAGTCAGATAATGTTGACCAGCTTGTATTTCTTGCCAGAAACCTCTAGAGCCTGTCATAGGATGTCATCAACACTCAACAATGTCCCTGCCCCAGCAACATGTGTTTTTTTTGTTGCTCACTCTTTTTCTCTTTTTTTCTGCAGCTGAGCACTTTTCATATTTTTTTTTATCCTGGCTGAAGCACTTTGGTTTATAAGAACAAGTTTTGTTACAATAAGTTTTGTGTAAAGAATAATATAATCAGCCTGTTATTGTTTAAAGATAAATATATTAATAAGGTCAGTCTGAGAGTCTTATGTTTATTTCACTTTTCTTGTTTGTATAAAGGTTAAATACAAATAAAAGGTGAACTTTCATTTATTTGTACCGTTTTTATTTCTAAAATATTATGTAGTTTTATCTGAGGAGGTTTCATAGACTTGGCAAATTAATTTTAATTTATCATTTATTTATAATTTTATAATTAATTTAAAATGAATTAACCTCAGAAGATTGTAGGTACAGCCATCCGTTGTGGGCGTTATTGGCAGTTTTTCTGAGGCTTTTATATTGTTCATATCGATATCAAAATTATATCGCATCGACCGAAATTAAGTAATATATTGTGATATAAAATTTGGCCATATCGTCCAGCCCTACATGAGAGAGATATCTGTAGAAAGCCGGACATGTCTACTTTTAAACTAAACAAGTGCTGCCGAAAACAAATATTCTGTGATAAAGTATTCCATATGAAAATAACGCAATGTACGTTTATCACGTCTCCCTTCATTATCTCCTAATGTGACCACGCCCCCGCGCGGAACGCTCTATTCAGATTCTATTGTTTCACTGAAGCGCGCGGCTTGAATACGCCCACACAACTGAAGACAACGCATCGAGACTGTTCTTCAAGTTTTTTTTTTTTTCAGCACTTCAGTTCCTCCAACAGTCACTGAACTGAAGAAACAGTTCAGATTCAAACTGAAGCCCATTAAGCCAGTGAATGGAGTACACAAATGAAGGGGCAAAATGAAAGATTTTTTATGGTTTCTCAAAGTTTATGTAAAAAATTATGTTGATGTTTATTCGCTTTATATGCTTTAGTCATTTAAAACATCCAATTATGGTACATCTGTCAGGAATCATACGACAGAATCCAGTAGCGAGTAGTAATAAGGTTTATTGAAACAGAATTGCTGGCAGACTACGGGCACCAAGCAGGTCCTAGGAAACACGACAACTGCAGTGTAGACTCCAAGCAGGGCAGACCAGAAATGTGATGATCCTCAAACATAGGCAGACCACAGTTCAAGCAGACATATAAGCTGGATCTCCGAGCAAACCAAGAGTGAAACCAGAACTGACCAGAACTGACCAGAACTGCACAGAACAGAGAGCACAAACCAAACGATCTAACACTGAACCTGACTGACACAGCCCTAAATATAGGGCTAATAAACGAGACACACCTGCGACTGATCTGATTGCTCGTCAGTGCAGGTGGCGCTGATAAGCAATCAGATCAGTGCAGTACACACAAAATGAGCAAGCAAACCTGCGAACCGTGACAACATCATTATTGAGTGCCTTAATATAATTGCATATGCATTGCATCATTGCATGATTACATAAATGAACTAGTGAACAGAACCAGTTAATTGAAATTAACTGTTTGAAAGGACCAGTTCGCGGAAAAGAATCAGATTTCAACATTTGCCTGAGGCTATGTATAATATTAAGTGTCTTGCACAGACCGAACTTTACACTTCATAAGACTGCAATATATCATCAGGAGCCATGGGTATTAATTTTGTGTTTGATATGCTTTTATTGAATCTCATAGTGGCAGTAGCTGTTCACATGCATTTTATGAAACACCAAGGATCATGGAGTAAACTAACAGCAAATTTTTATTTTTAGGTGAACTGTCTCTTTAACACTCCATAAACATTAAGACCCTGCTTAATACAATGAAAATGTTGTAAGGGATACTTTTCCACTCATTCAAAATGGCATAATATCAACAAAATTCCATATTTGTTGGAATTTCATATTTTTTATCACTTCATCAGAAGTGCAGAGCATTGAACATCAAAATGAAGTGTTTTACTCACACTTTCAGATTTCAAAACCACTTGAACTCTTGGACCGAATACAAAAACAGTCTTGTAAGAAGACGAGGGCAAAAACCTCAAGCAGTGCATGTTAAGACAGGCCCATACTTGACAATCTGTCTAGAATGCACAAACACATGTAAGTGAAGGAATAAAAAACATTAAAAAGCCACAATGCTGTTGGGCTGTTATATCAGTACTTTTGGAAAACTGCTCAACCAATCAGATGCAGAAACCACAACCAAGTTGTATTGTATTGCTGATTGATAAAAGACGTGTGCTGTTATGTTCTTATTTTGTTCTATGCAGATCCCACACTAAAGACAACAGAAAAATAGAACAAAGAAGGCCTTGGGCACTGGAAGCAATTGTTTATTGCGGTAGCTCACACGTATGCGAATATTAACCTTGTTTATGATTTTTGGCAGAGCATCATTCATTCTGCACCAATCCAGAGCAAAATGAAGAGTGACATCTGGACCTCACACTGAGATCAAGATGACAAATATGCAGACTAACTCTCTGTGTCCCTTCGCTCTGTTGATAATTCAGCAGGTGCAAAACTGATTTGAGAGATTGATGGTTGTTTTAAAAACAAATGACGGATACCTCCAAATTATGTTGCAACAATGATTAATTAATAAATTTGTGTTGAGAGCATCATCTTTGAACACATCTTTTTTTTATGCACTCCTCTAATCTTTAGATGTTATTTCCTGATTGTTGTGTATTCTTGAAAAAAAAAGACCTTTACTGCAACTACAACCCAAAAAGCATCAGTGCTTAAAAAAACACACACACATCCAAATGAACTAGTGCATTGTGTTTATACCACTTTTGTCTACTCCCCCTCAGGGTCTTTCTTGTTTTCATATTCATAAATGCTTGCTTGATTTGGCAGAATGACATTAAAGTAAACAAGAGTGCACTGTAGATGTAGAACAAAATGTTTCATTATTGAATCCCACCCTTAAAATATAGTCTAATAATTATTTGACAAACAGAAGAACATGAAGAAAAACAAGGTTAGAAGTCGCTCATCTCTAAGTTCTTTCATGCTGTTTAGCCATTTACAATTTCATATAATGCAGAGGCTGATTCACCAGCTGCTGTGCTTGTCAAGAAGTGTCTTTTCTTTTTTTATCTATCTAATCTTCAAACTTCAGTCAGCTATTCTTGTATAGTAGGTGGTATTATCTACTGTTTGTGGATATGCAGACGTAAAACAAGTTCAATTTAATGAATTCCGAGTATTCTTGAAAACAAAACCCTGAAAATAAAAATCATGTTTTAAATTAACAAAAAAGTTTTTTATTTATTAAATTTTTTCTCTGAACAGATCTCTGATAGGCGCTGATCAAGAATCAAATTCCTTTAGCCACATTTTAATAATTGGATTTGCAAATCTGGCCTTGTAATGTAGCTCCAAACTCAGAGTCCCAGATGCCTGGCAGCTACTCTTCTGTTATCAGACACACACCACAGATGCCTGCAACCCTCAGGCTCTTTCAGCACACTACCATTTGTCCAGATGCTTCGTTACAGACAATATGCACAGTACTGGATGTTTTACTGGAAATGTGGAAAGCAACGTGTACCTTAATGCACCTAAAAGTCATTTCGCCTTCCTGCCTTAGCACATCTGGACATGGTTATTTCCAATAAGAACTAATGGATGCCATTTTCTTTTTTCTTCAGATTCTATAAAACAAAATAATGAAAATGTTAAGGGATATTGAATTGTACAGTATGTGCCTGTTTAAACAGACTGCTGTGGGTCAGCACAACTCCTAATGCACTTTAATGAATAATAACAGTGTGTTACAGTTTAGTTTAAATATGAGAGCTTGTGATTTGAGGCTGATGGGCTTCAAGCTTTTAATCATTAATTTAATTGTCATTACTACATTGCTTTTAAATGCAAGTGGCTGATTTCTTGTTTTGTTATAAACTAAAACTAATAATAATATTTATAATGTTGTTAATTGAAATAAAGCTGAAAATAAATAAAATGTAAATATTAGATGAAAAATTTGAAAACGTGAATAAACATTACCTGAGCAACTAACTGGAAAAAAAGTAATACAAATAAAAAAGAAATAAAAAGTACTACTATGTATGTATGCATGTATTTGAACAAAAAATGTGATTATATCCATAGTTTTTGTTTGTTTGTTTTTGGTAAACTTGAAATCAATCAGCTGCAAGAAAGATGGAGTGCTAAAGGGAGAGAAATGGGAAGACCTCAATTAAAATTCATACTTGGTAAAATTCATACATTCTAAATAAGCATCCTATTTCCTTGCAAATTGGATCCATTAATGAGAAAACAATAAATACCATGTTTATTAAAAAAAGGGCTTTATATGTTTGTGACTACGAAGCAACCATCTTTTTAATCAAAATTAAAAAAATTAATTTACACAATTAAATTTTCACCCTGAAATGGAGGTCTCTTTATCCCTGTAACGAAGAGGCTGAGGCAGAATGTGAATCCATTTGCAGGAGTTTATTAAAGGAAGATCGTACAATCAGAGTCGTGTTACCAGGCAATGGGTCAGTACCGTAAGGGCAGTCTGATCTTTCAACATACACAGGGGTTATCCAGTAGGCAGAGACGAGTAGGCAGGCAAACAGGTCAAACACAAACATCAGTCCAATCAAGCATTCAATCCAAAGGGGCAATCCAAGAGACGAGAACGAGATAACAGGCAGAATCGTGATCAAACAGGCAATCGGAATACTCACAAGGAAAACGCTCGGTAAGGCAGGTTAACTGGCAATACTTCGCATTGAAGTGTAATGCTAGCACATGTTAAATAGTCCTAAACAGGAAATGACTGTAGAAGCAGAGGGAGTGGTGAACAGTCAATTTCTCCGGTGAGGGCTCCCTCTGCTGGCATGGTGTTACAGAATCCCCCTCCCTAGGAGTGCCTCCTGGCACTCGGCGCGGACATCCCCGTGGTCGTGGCGCTGGTCGATCGGGTCTGGCTCGATGGAATTCCTCCTTGAGAGACGGATCCAGTATGTCGCTGGCGGCTACCCATGACCTCTCCTCGGGTCCATAGCCCTCCCAGTCCACACAATATTGGAGCTGACCCCCTCTCCTTCTCGAGTCCAGTAATTCCTTGACCGTGTAGGCCGGTGCTCCATCAATGTCCAGTGGCGGTGGTGGCTCTTGAGCCTCATGATTGGGGTCAGCATCCGTGTGGACTGGTTTCAGCAGTGAGACATGGAAGGATGGAGAGATACGGTAGTTAGCAGGAAGCTCTAATTGGTACGTGACTTCATTGATTCTTCGTAGAATTTTGAAAAGGCCAACGTACCTTGGGCTGAGCTTCCTGCTTGGTAGCCGCAACTTAAAATCCAGTGTTGAGAGCCAGGCGCTTTGTCCTGGTTGGTAGGCTGGATGTAGGCGACGTCGCTTCCTGTAGGAGTTCCTGTACTCTGACAGCTCGTTGTAGGCGGACGTGAGCACTGTCCCACACCCTCTCGCTCCGACAAATCCAGTCATCCACAGCGGGGACTGATGATGGTTCGCCAGACCACGGGAACATAGGGGGTTGGTATCCGAGGACACACTGGAAAGGGGTTAGGCCTGTTGACGAATGAGTCAGTGAGTTCTGTGCATACTCTGCCCATGGGAGGAATTCTGACCATCGATGCTGTTCTCTGCTGCAATAGGTACGTAGGTATCTGCCTAGTTCCTGATTCAAGCATTCCACCTGACCATTGGCTTGGGGATGATAACCAGAAGTGAGACTGACGTTGAAATTCAGCTGTTTGCAGAATGCTATCCATACTTGGGATGTAAACTGTGTACCTCTGTCACTGACTATATCCTCTGGGATTCCGTAGTTCCTGAACACGTGGTGGAACATAGCCTGTGCCATCTCCATGGCGGTGGGGAGTCCTTTCAAGGGGACTAACCGGCAGGACTTGGAGAATCTGTCAATAATAAAAAGGATTGTAGTGAAACCATGGGACAGCGGTAAGTCAGTAACAAAGTCTATTGAGAGATGAGACCAGGGACGTTGTGGAATGGGCAGAGGTTGCAGGAGTCCATAGGGTAATTCCTTGGGGGTCTTAGATTGAACACAAACCTGACAAGCTTTGACATGATTAGTGACGTCCTTGGACATTGAAGGCCACCAGAATGAGTTACGTACCAGGTGTAGAGTGCAGGAGATACCTGGGTGGCCAGAGCTGACTGAGGAGTGGACCCACTGAATGACTCTGGGGCGCAGACTTTGTGGAAGGTAATGGAGGTTAGGAGGGCAATTGGTAGGAGCTGGATCTTGGATCTGTTCCCGTTGAATCTCCTCCATGATATCCCAAGTAATTGGGGCAATGATTGCTCATGGAGGAAGAATGTATTCAGGGGTTTTGTTGTCCACGAGGAGATCATACTGCCTGGATAGAGCATCTGCCTTACTGTTTTTGATTCCTGGGCGATAAGTTACTGAGAATTGGAAGCATGTGAAGAAGAGGGACCATCGAGCTTGGCGAGGGTTGAATCGTTTTGCACTTTTAATGTACTCTAGCTTTTTATGATCTGTAATCACCTGGAAGGGGTGGACTGCTCCCTCAAGCCAGTGCCTCCATTGCTCTATTGCTGCTTTCATAGACAGGAGTTCCTTATTCCCCACATCATAGTTTTGTTGCTTGACGTGAAACTCACATTTCTCTGCTTTGACGTACAGGTGATTCTTCAGGAGCCGAGTGAGGAAGGTCTTGACATGGTCAATGTGTTCTGCTTCAGACTTGGAGTAGATGAGAATGTCATCAATGTAGGCAATTACATACTGGTTCAGCAAGTCATGGAAGATTTCATTTATAAAGGATTGGAATACAGTGGATGCATTGACAAGTACATACTGCATGACCTGATACTCATAGTGCCCCCTAATGGTGAGGAAGGCAGTCTTCCACTCGTCGCCCTCCTTGATGCGAATGAGGTTGTATGCATTTCGTAAGTCTAATTTGGTGTAAATCCTTGCTTCGCGGAGCTGTTCCAGAGCTGACGGGACCAATGGCAAAGGGTAGCGGAATTTTATTGTGACATTGTTTAATCCTCGATAATCAATACAGGGCCTGAGTCCTCCGTCCTTTTTCTCCACAAAGAAGAACCCTGCTGCAGCTGGAGAAGTGGAAGGTCGGATGAGTCCGGAACTCAGGGACTCCTCAATATAATCCTCCATGGCTTGGGATTCTGTACGAGACAATGGATACACACGACTCTTGGGAGGCATGGCATTGGGGAGTAAATCAATGTTACAGTCCCAGGGACGATGAGGTGGTAGTTGTGTTGCCTTAGTTTTGCTAAATACCTCTGCTAGGTCATCGTAACAGGGGGGAATATTGACAGTCTTGGTGCTTGAAGGGCTTTCAACACTAGTGATACAGCAAGGCTGGGGCACTGACAAGAAACAGTTACTTTCACAGAAGGCTGACCACTTGGTCAACTCCCCCTTATGCCAGGACAGGACGGGGTCGTGAATGGACAGCCATGGGAGTCCGAGGATGACTTCATGCTTAGGAGAGTTAACAGCATAGAAGGACATGGACTCCTTGTGAATTAATCCCACTTGCAAGGTAAGTGTCTTAGTTTGTTGATTTATTCCAGTTCCGATTGCTGTGTCGTTGATGGCTCTGATCTTGATGGGTGGGTAACATGGTTGGACGGGTAAGTTATACTTCGTGAAAATATCTTCATGAATGAGATTTAATGCAGCTCCGGAATCGATCATTGCTGTTAATGAGATGGACAGCTCTTCAGTTTTCAAGGTAAGGGGAAGTTTGAAGGATTGATTATTAGGTATAGACAAGTGTTCCATATTTACCAGAATGGGTTTCAGGGCCTTATGTGGACAACTTTGGCAATGATGGCCTGGTTCACCGCAGTAGAAACAGAGACGGAGATGGCATCGCCGTACTCGTTCGCTTTCAGAAAGTTTGGCATAGTTGACTTGCATGGGTTCTTCGTGCGTTATAGTTTTATTTACAGTCGTGGTAACAGGCAGTATTTCCTTCATATACTTTCCTCGCGGAGTCTGTCTTATCAAATTATCCATCCTAATTGCAAGCGTGACAAAGTCAGTAAACGATGAATTTTCTGCTTTACATACGAGCTCTGCCTGGAGATCTGTGTTGAGGCTTCTCTGGAATACGGCTTTCAGGGAAACGTCATTCCACCCACTCTGAGCAGCGAGGGTGCGAAACAAGATGGCGTACTCGGCGGCTGTTCTGTTTCCTTGCGACATTTGTAGAAGTTGAGTTGATATATCCTTGCCCCCTGCGGGATATTCAAACACTTCTTGAAGTTGTTGCAGGAAATAGTCAAAGGATCGTCTGAATCTCATGTCAGTATCCCAAACAGCTGCAGCCCAGTCAATCGCCTTTCCAGACAACAAGGACATCATGACAGCGCATTTCTTTTCATCAGAATTAAACTTGTCCTCCTGATTGTCGAAATAAATCTTTACTTGACGAACAAAGCCTCGACATCTATCAGCAGACCCATCAAATTTATCTGGTAGTGTGAAACTCACCGCTCTAGGCGTGGTTGACGGAAGTGACTGGATGTAGCTCGTCAAGTGCTCATTGACTGCTTGAAGTTTACTCAACTGATCTTGGTACGCCTTTAAGACTTCAGTTTGATAAGCAAACGCCGCTTGCATGGTAGAAACTTCCGCTGGATTCAGTTGAGGTGAAGTATTCTGTAACGAAGAGGCTGAGGCAGAACGTGAAGCCATTTGCAGGAGTTTATTAAAAGAAGATCTTACAATCAGAGTCGTGTTACCAGGCAATGTGTCAGTACCGTAAGGGCAGTCCGATCTTTCAACATACACAGGGGTTATCCAGTAGGCAGAGACGAGTAGGCAGAGACGAGTAAGCAGGCGAACAGGTCAAACACAAACATCAGTCCAATCAAGCAATCAATCCAAAGGGGCAATCAAAGAGACGAGAACGAGATAACAGGCAGAATCATGATCAAACAGGCAGTCAGAATACTCACAAGGAAAACGCTCGGTAAGGCAGGTTAACTGGCAATACTTCACAGTGAAGTGAAATGCTAGCACATGTTAAATAGTCCTAAACAGGAAATTACTGTAGAAGCAGAGGGATTGGTGAACAGTCAATACTCTGTGGCGTTACAATCCCTTGAAAAGTCATAATGCCTGGGGAGGATATTTACTTACCCGCATTAGATTTATTAGTCTGTTTGCTTGCTCATAAAAGATGTATTTTTCTTTGTTTATGGTAATGAAGGAATCTGGTTTTGTTGGATAGTGCTCCCTTTTATTACATTATATTAATAAAGTCCACTGAATCAAGGGAATGTGATCTGACAGTGGGCCGGCGTGGGCAGAGGAAACAGGTCTTATTGACTGAATTAGAGCAACGATTGATGGGTTCATGCTTTCTTGGTCAGAGCTCAGCACAAAAAAAAATACAAGATTATTGATACAATACAAGAGTATTGATATTAGGATATGTTTACACATCAACTGTATACTAAATACAGAAATACAGGTTTTTCCTGTGTTTTTGGAAAGTTTTGCAAACAGATGATAATGTTGTCAAAACAATCCCTGTTCACACAGATCCATGAGAATGACCAATGAATGAATGAATGAATGAAATACAAATCTGTAGTATGCATGTCAGGCAAGTAGATGTCACACTGTAAAGAAACAATATGCTGCTCCTGCGCACGTAACTATAGACTTTAGATGTAATATACATGCGAGTGAAGTCATTGTTTTAACAAATTTGCATTTTTGTAGTTTACATAGACAATGATAATATTGTTTTTAAAAACTTGCATTTTGAATCCTGTTACCAAGTTTGCATTTTTCAGGCCTGGAAATGTTGTTGTGGTGTAAAAGAATGCATAGTATGGGGCGCCGTTTGTAAAGCTGCTCATGCTGAAAATAGCAGCAACATTTTGTCACATTTAGCTTCAAACAATGTAAAAAAAAACCGGTATGAATTTTTTGACGGTCACCTTTTAGCACATTTACAACAATATTTGTCAACTTAGAGATATTTTAAATAGTTAAATATAAATATTAAATGTTAAACCTAAATATTAAATGTTAAATCTAAATGCTAAATCTAAATCTAAATGTTAAATCTAAATCTAAATGTTAAATCTAAATGTTAAATCTAAATCTAAATGTTAAATCTAAATGTTAAATCTAAATATAAATCTAAAATCTAAATGTTAAATATAAATATAAATGTTAAATATAAATGTTAAATATAAATATTAATGTTAAATCTAAATCTAAATGTTAAATCTAAATATTAATGTTAAATCTAAATGTTAAATCTAAATCTAAATGTTAAATCTAAATGTTAAATCTAAATCTAAATGTTTAATCTAAATCTAAATGTAAAATCTAAATGTTAAATCTAAATCTAAATGTTGAATCTAAATGTTTCGGTTGAAACTAAATATTTAGCTAATATGCAAATTCAAAATGCCGGAAGTGCCAAAATAAAAGCTCGATGAGGTCAGTGTGTGTTTATAGCATCCTGTTAAATAAGGAACGAATAAAAATCATCTCATCCGAGGAAATTGACTCTTGGACTTGGATTATCGTGATAATGACTACCGTATTTTCCGGACTATAAGTCACACTTTTTTCATAGTTTGGCTGGTCCTGCGACTTATTTAGCAAAATTAATTTGACATGAACCAAGAGAAAACCTGACCGTCTACAGCCACGAGAGGGCACTCTATGCTGCTCAATGCTCCTGTAGTTTTTATATTTTTAACTCCACTGATGTGATTTTTTTTTTTATAGAATTAGAAAACCCAAAATCGTTATCTCTATAATATTTTTTCAATTATTTTATGTGATTTTTTTTCCCTGTATAGGATCTCATATGATGAACACGTAAAATTTTTATTTACTGTTTTATGGTGTTATGATTGTTATTGTTAAATACAACCGTCTTACCATGATCTTTTATGTTATAACTCTGGCAATAACAATAAAAAGAGGTACAGGTGCACTACCACTTCACAGCATCACTAACTCAACAGTCCAGTACAGTTTCTCTCAGCGACTCTGCAATGTCTGCACACGTCGAACAGCTGCTCGAAGATCTCACCTTTGGAGAAGACTGATGATTTTAAATGTAAGTATTACTAATCAAAAATGAAGATTACCCCATAATGAACTGCATCCTTTGCCCACCCCAACACTTGCATGCAATAATAATGATAAATGCCAACCAATAATTATATACATTTTTTTCCTTAAAATAACATTTTAGTAAAAGAAGCAAAATGTATTTTCTGTCATGACATAGCTATACATGAATATACACTAATGCAGTTAATGTGAATGCATCAGTTTTCAGTCAAGCAATTAATACACGAATAGATAAAATATTTATATTTTATTTACTGACAACAAGAAACATGTTTAAATGATTAAAAGAATGTATAAATGTTAGCATCACAATAAATGCATACATGTACAAGTCAACAACACATGATACAAAGCTTCATTCAAACTTACTGTTCTAACAATCATGTATTTACAGATGGTGAACCCCACATCTTACTATCATCTCAACACAGCTGTGCCAATTCTGCTGCTGCGCTGTGCTTCACAGTCTCACTCTTCTCAACGCGGATGTCGTTGAGCAACAGGATGAGGAAGACCATGATGTCGGCTCTCTGAACCACACAACCTTGAAGCGAGAGCAGAAGAACACGTGCAGGACAATCTGACTGCTGTGTCTGCTCCAAACAATCGTGTGCCTGCTCTCCACGAGCACCACTACCTTTAAAACATTTACACATAGTTTACAAGTACATGCATTAATTTATTATTTTTGTAGTGGGCAACAGCAGCATCTGGTCCTGGTGAGAGCTGGAGTGATGGAGCATCTCATCCATATCTCTGGACCATTTCTGGATGCTGCAGTGGACTTCTCCATCCTCAGTGCACACACCAGTCTGCACACATTTTCATAACCTACACAAACTCACACACACACACACACACACACACACACACACACACACACACACACACACACACACACACACACACACACAATAAAAAAAGTCATTACTTTATTCTTTTGTTTCAGGTATTTCCTTTTTTCCCCTTTCCTTGCAGGTCCTGCTCCACCACAAAAGATCTGCAGCAAATGCACAGAAATCAACAATAAGAAAAGTGCTGTTATAACTCTTTGAAATTACACTAATAAAAATGTTTCATTTATTTTTGTAGTGTACTTACACAAATCCTTTGATGGCAGCATTCCTTCATCCGTCACTCTACAGCAGATAAACATAATCTGTTCCTGTAACATCCAGACAAGAGTCAGTCTCCTCTGTGATTTATCTGTGATATACTGCATCTGCATGTTTAGTTAGTAAATGATGTAACTCGCTTTTTATCCAACACAAATGTTTCTAAAATTATCAATATTGCAAATGGACAAATAAAATAGATAACCTGTGTTTAGTTACTTTATGTAGATTTGTTTGATTACATGACTTACACTCATCTAAAGCAGTGTTGACAACAATGAGTGAACTCAGATGCCTGTTTCATGTCTGTTAAATGTGCTCACCTGTAATACTTATCAAAGACTATCCTGTCAGATTATAGACATTTAGTAATAGTCTTCAAGATGTATATATGGTTTATATAAATCCACTTTTGAGTCGTGTACTTAATGTATTCATTATAAAACGTGTTTTTACAGAACAATCACAAATATGCTGTATTATGTAAGTAACAAACAGGGTTTAGATTAAGCCAGGATCAGGCCATGGCTCAATTAGTCTTGCCTGTGAAACCGGAGGATAGCGTCTTTACACCTTTTGCTTATATGTTGCTGACTTTACACCTTAGATTTAATAGATTATTAACTCCAAAATCAATACCACTGTATGAAAATAACTTGTACTCTTAAATTTAAATAATTATTTCGTGAAAAAAATATATTCTCACCATTGTAACTCACAGCAAGCCGTCAAATTCGTCTTCTTCCCAGTTTAACGGCGGTTGGCATCCAGCTTATTGGCGCAATACCGCCCTCTTCTGTTCCGGAGTGTGGAGCAGATGTTTTCCTACTAAAAGTACACATCACTCACATTGTTCCCTAACATTAATATCTACATACACTAGCGTACTCTTCAAATACAGTTTCTCCAAACGTGTTTATTATTTTAGGTAGTCATTATCACGATAATCCATGTCCAAGAGTCAATTTCCTCGGATGAGATGATTTTTATTCGTTCCTTATTTAACACGATGCTTTAAACACACACTGACCTCATCGAGCTTTTATTTTGGCACTTCCGGCATTTTGAATTTGCATATTAGCTAAATATTTAGTTTCAACCAAAACATTTAGATTCAACATTTAGATTTAGATTTAACATTTAGATTTTACATTAAGATTAAACATTTAGATTTAGATTTAACATTTAGATTTAACATTTAGATTTAGATTTAACATTTAGATTTAACATTTAGATTTATATGTAACATTTAGATTTAACATTTATATTTAACATTTAGATTTAGATTTAACATTTAGATTTAGATTTAACATTTATATTTAGATTTAGCATTTAGATTTAACATTTAACATTTAGGTTTAACATTTAATATTTATGTTTAACTATTTAAAATATCTCTAAGTTGACAAATATTGTTGTAAATGTGCTAAAAAGTGACCGTCAAAAATTCATACCAGTTTTTTAAACATAGTTTGAAGCTAAATGTGACAAAATGTTGCTGTTATTTTCAGCATGAGCAGCTTTACAAACGGCACCCGATACATAAGAAGTGGTTTTTAGTTGAAAATGGCGTCATTTAAATTCTAAGTATAACTTTGTTGCATCATTTCACTCTTGTCTGTGTTTGAAATTACTTGATTCTGAGTATGAGTATAATGTAGATGGTGCATCTTATATTTAGCTCATCTGGAATGAAACATTTCCTGTTTCTTTTTTTTTTTTTCTTTTTTTTTTTTTTTGGAAGCTGATCTCAAGCTGTCATGTCACAGGCTTGCTTCTACTTGCCACATTCTTTCTGTTCCATCTCCAGCCTTGGTGTTTCTCCAGGATCTTCTGCTCATCTGTTGCTGTTGTCTGGCACTGGCACTACGAGTAAAAGTAATATCGCTGCTTTCTAGCATTTATGTGAGGTTAGTAGGTATGGTACCTCCGATACAGTTGAACTGACAGGATGAAACCTCACATAAAAACATCAAGGTGGGGTCATGAGAAAGAAAAGACACAAAGTTGTTTCACTCTTATACAATGACTGAGCTAAATGTGTTATTTATACATTTTTGTGGTGTTTGACATCATTTTCAACTATGAAAGTTATCAAATGGTTGATCATATTATTTAAATGTTGTAAGTAGATGGAAAATATGAAATGAAGAGTGCTTATGAAGCACTTTCAAACTTTTGCAAATCATTTGTTTTGAACCAGCCTTGTGGAACATGTATCTAATTTCCAAAGTCACATGGTTTCAGTAAACAAGGCTGAGATTTAAATGATCTTGGATCAGCTTTATAAATTCATAGACTTTTTAATGAGTCATTTGTGTAATTAAAGGGAAGAGTAGTAGTTAATAGTGTCTTATTGGCCTGTTTAGACAAGGCCTCAACAAAACAAGTTCAGCAAATAAATCAAATAACACATATTATACAGACACTTCATATTAAACAGCATTTCATGATTTGTTTATTGCATTTAATATATTATACTTTCAATAAAACATTTACAATGGGTTTGTTACAAAATTGTTGATATTGGTCATATGGTACTGGCCTGAGAGTAGCCTATTGTATCAGACTGAGAAAGAACACTATCACTCATTGTTACCTCACAGTGTTGAGATGTTTTGAGTCAGTACTTGTCTGTCTCTAATCTTTCCACCTATACCCATTTAGATAATCTATCCTTACAGCTTGAGTGATTGTATCATTGTGGGCTTTTTCCTGCACCTTGTGTCCTGCTATTATCCAGTATCTAGAATATTAGCAGGAGGACACCAATGCATTCATTATTTTTAGCTGATGAAAAAGCATTTAAATGAGTTCATAGATAGGACATAAATAAGTTAAACTACAGAATATCTACCCTTATTATGGAATAATGGATACAATCAAAATGACACAACTATTGATCTACAACGTTGTCACAATGTCGTAGTAACTTACTGGCAACCTCAGGAAGTTATGTAGTGGAAACAAATCCATTTCAAAACATTTCTGGTTGTCACAACACTACTATTTTTGTTGCCACAATGAAAGATTGGTCATCAGATCATGTTTCAGTTAAGCAATTGTCACATGTTATGGTTAGCTGTGTTTCTTGATTCGTTTCAATCTGCCTGACAATCTTCAAGCTCTATTTTTCCTTCGGCGATGGAGAATCTGTTGTGTATATGTGTGTGTATACATGCTACTCCAGAGTGTATTATTCTGTTTTATTTATATTTTATCTCTCATAAATGCATTTCATTCATGTTCTATTTTTTTTTTTTTTTTTTTTTTTTTTTTGTAAACTGTGTAATGGGGGAAAATGTTCAGTGGAGACTTATTTGTCTCAGATTAAATGCACCACAGAAATAAAATGAAGTGCTAAAATCAAGCAAGGCTAATGCATAAATAAAAAAATGAAAGAACAGGGTGATTTTGAAGCCTGCTATGGGATACACAATATGGTGAATGCAGAGCAAGACAGCATATAGTGAAAGAGTTTAAACAGAGGCTCAGAGGAGAGGGGCACTTAGCTTTAATTGAAAGCTCTTGATAATAGACTTAATCTACAGGCAACAAAGCAACTACAGCACATTTTGTGAACTAATTTAAATTATTAAGCTGACAGCCATTAAGCTGTCAACAGGGCTCAGCCCTTGGGTATGGAGCATGATCTGCATGTATTTGTTGTTGTTATTGTTCTTGTCTTTGTCAGCCTTGATGTATAAACCTTATATATGTACAGTAGTAAACTACATGAAAAAGTCTCCTCTAAAATGAAACCAGTGTCTCTTTATTATGGTAAAGTGAGCAGATATCACAGCACTGTCAGTTAAAGGAATAGTGTAGTGAGCATTTGCTAAAAACATCTGCAGTGAATGGGTGCCGCCAGAATTCCCCAATGAAAAAGTCTTCTCATCTGAATAACGAGAGATAGATGCACAGATCAAGCGGCGTTTACAAACGAAACAGTTCAAAACTGTTCTAAACAAATATGTTGGTGGGTTTATACGTGAGAGGACAACAGGGGATGGACTTTACTCAGGAGGAAGTGTTATTATGGATTATGGATATTTTGGCAAGAAGTGGTAGTTTAAAGTTAAAATGCCTGATTTGTTCATTAGAAACATGCGAGATGTTAATTTGTGGACTGGAGTCAAGTGGATTACTCGTGGATTATTGTGATGTTTTTATCAGCTGTTTGGACTTTCACTCTGACGGCACCCATTCACTGCAGAGCATCCACTGGTGACCAAATAACATAATGCTAGATTACAAATCTCTTTTCTGATGAGGAAGACAAAATAATCTACACCTTGGATGACATGAGGCTGATTTTTTTTTTCTATTTTTCTGCATAATTTGGATAAAAGGAAAAATCCCATTGCTACAAAACTGAAGGCCTGGATACCAAGATTTGGTGAAAGTCTGCTCTAGGTTAGTATACCTACAATGTTTTATGTTTGAACCAGACATTTAATGCACTGAAATTACTCTGAGATACATCCACCCCAGGGAACAATGCATCCCTTGGATATAATAAAACATTTCTCTGTTCTGTGATCATAAACATTTGAGGTAAATATAAATAGTGATATAATGATTATATTAGTCGACTCTTTTCTTTCATTTCAGTCTCAACCCTTAAAAAAACATGTACCATCTTACATATGTTCAAAACTACTTTAAATTGAGCACAAAATGCAGTACCATAGCACAATCAGATTGAAATGAGATATTAATTTAATATCTGATCTAGGCTAGGCTTTTTATAAAGCAAGAGCATTTCTATTTCATCCTTAATTTTCAAGGGTTATCCAAAAGATTTAAATGCTTACACTTCCATAAAAGCGCTAAATATTTTAGTCTATATTGCAACCATTTCTTAAAAATACCTCAAACCATATCTTCTGAGGATTATGACACAGACATATTTTCAGACAAAGAAACTTATGTCCAGTAATTCTCCATGGAACATTAGAGCCATGGTTGTATCCTGCCAAATCTTTAGAAGTCTGGAGGCTAGGAGGACTGAGTATAGTGTGCCTTTTTGGTCTATTTCTTGTTTCTATTTCAGTTTTATGTGGTCAGCCCTTTCCATCAGCTAGTCTTAGAATAGTCCCTTTTCAGTAAGAAGGGAATATACTCCTGTCTGTCTTTTCATGAAAAGCTCTTTGCGACTTAACCTATTTTAAGAGATACTGAGCATTTGCCTGAAAAATCCTATAGGTCCGAAAAAATCTAAATAAAACCTGCTCTAAGATTGGTGTCAATGAAGTCAACTGCTCACAGTTAGAGGACATTGAACTCTGGCCAAGTGATAGGTGCTATACATGCCCTTAAAAAAAAATATCTTCCAAGTAATTGCTTTTCACTTATTGATGTGATCTCTGCTTATCTGCGTGCCTCTATAGTCTGCACAGTGAAGGAATGCAACACAGAAGTGGTAAGACTACATGCCTTAATTAACTTAGAATGTGGGAGGTGTTAAAATATCACCCTCCGATGATCCCTCTGGTTTGGGACAGAGGTCACATTTCAGAAGCAGTGGAGCCATTTTAAGCAAGCGTAATAATACTAATACTAAATGTATTTTCTTTAAAAAAAAAACAGTAAGTATAAAACTGTCTGCAATTCTGTGTCCATCAACATTTATGGAAATGATTAGGCTTTAAATCCTAATCTAGCAAGCATCTCTCAACATTGGAAATGTAGCGCCATCTAGTGTACACTGCAAGTAAGTATGAATAAGTTATAATTCAAAAAGTAAAACACAAAATAGAAACACTTGAAGATCATAGCAATTATAAAAAATCTAGTATGGACAATTAATTAATTATCTCTGTTAAAGTCACAATTTTAAAGTTAACATTTATATACATTAAGAAAGAAATGTATTTGTTGAGTGTGTGGACAGTCTTTGTAGTTGAATAGCTGAGCTTCTGAATATCAATAATAATAAGACTTTAAGTGTTATAAGGTGAAAAAAGGCAGGAATAAAGAACCCTAATCTCTAAAACGAAGAACAATTTCAGCAAAAATTATTCTCCAGGCACATGGTTCTTAATAGGACTTTTGCCACGTGTAAAGGACATTTGAACCTTTAAAGAATCATCTTTTTAAAAGTGTATTTATAGAACACTAGAACATATTATTATATAAAACATGCTGTTATACACTCATGAAATAACTTCATGACATTTTTCATTCATGCAATTGTGTGCTTTCAGCTGAATGTGTTCAAATCAACAGAGAACACACTTCATGTGTGAACACGCTTGTAATGTTAGTATTGATTTATTCATGCTTTGCTAGAATAAAATATTGTGCTTCATTATGCAGTAAATTAAACAGTTTGGCCAAAAAGTAAAAAGTGTGCTTTTTTGCTGTGTTAATACATCCATTACACATTTGGAGAAATGTATCAAATCAACCAAGACTAAATATGGCTGTTTGTGTAAACTAATTGTCTAGAAAGCAGAAAAACAGTATAATATCATCAAATATTAAAGAGTAACTAAACTCTAAACCAACTTTTTTTATTTAATGATCTGTAAGAATGGGGCTTTATTAGTGCTGTTCATTGATTCGAGTAACTTTTTTAACATTTGAGTATAAAGTGTTTTAATATGGTGTAAAAACGTCTGAGTGCTGCCCTCTTCAGGTTGAACGGTGGCTACTGCAGTTGATTTTTCCTATTGGATGTTGCGGTGGCAAGTGACGTAAGCGGTGGCAGGTGACGTAGGCAGTTTCCAGCTCACCACGCCCCTTATGAGCTGGAAAAACCATCAAAATCACTGTAGTGAGTCAGGAGCTGGAATTGCGAGTATTGGTAACGACCAGAATAGACTATTATAGCATCTATTTAGCATAGCAATTATATAGTTATTTAGATCTTCAAGTTAGCGTAGATTTATCTGTATTTAGTACAGTGGTCAGGATGGTACGGAGGTGTGTTGCTGGTTGTGACAGCACTGCTGCACTGCATAGTTTACCAGCAGACTTTAAAATTAAGCGCCAGTGGTTGCATGCACTTGGGCTGGAAGACCGCGAGTTCCCGCCTAGAGCTGGAGTGTGCAAACTGCGTTTTACACGGGATTGCTTCTCCAACGCAATGGAGGTGGAAATGGGCTTCTCCACACAGCTCGCGCTGAAAAGCGACGCGGTGCGGGAGGTAAGACCGCAGTTTGAGCCAGCGGCTCGAATTGATATGAACAGACACCTCGACACCCTCCACTTCAGGTGAATGTGGGGGAGAAAAGTCCTCTACTTCAAATGATCGCTCTGTTGCAAAGCTTCTTGCGTCATTACAGTCACTCTCCATTTTAGTGTCTCTGACAGCAGCTGTCAATCAATCCGTCACTGCAGGTCTCATGTTCACACCGCTCTCGCTCAGCCCCGCCCTAGGTTCGTCCCCTCTATCTCCGTTGTGATCTGCCCACTTTTCAGCATTTTTCAAATATTGTCAGTGGGCGGAGTCAGGCTCTGAGCAGGGGTTTAGTTACACTTTAATCATTTGATCAGGATTATTGCATTAAACATACTGAATTCACATCTTAAGTTTGACATCCCTATTTGGTAACATCTTTTTCTTTCATTCAAATATTTTTTCACAGACCCCAGTTAATACCTTTTCAAAAGATTCACTTTTGTACATTTATTACATTTTGTAAAAAATATTTCTACTTACTTTTAAGGCCCTAAATGGTTTAGCACTGGCAAACCTAACTAATCTTCTATCATGCTACAATCCATCCCCCTCCTAGGATAGCAAAGTCCACTAAAGGAGGTAGAGCTTTTTCGCATTTGGCTGCCAAACTCTGGAATAGTTTTCCTGATAATGTTCGGGGTTTAGACATTCTCTTTCTGTTTAAATCTAGTGTTACGAGCCCCTGCTCTTTCTCTTTTTTCCTTTCCTGAGTGCAGCTGGTAATTGGATGTGGGCAGAGACTATTACTAACACCTGAAGCCTCTACCTATTTAAGAGCAGCTGGCACTTCAATGGTGGCTTGCCCTGGGAACTCTGTTTTGTGTTTGCTTTTAGTCTTGTTTCTCCTTATTCTCTTTTGTTTAAGGATGGTGAGTGATTGCCTGTTTAGTGACCACCAAGTACATAGAAAGCATGGGTAAGTGAGCTGACCCGGAAGACTTTTACTGTGTTTGATTTCTTCCTCGGGAGATAGGAAGTTTTCTTGACTCTTGAGTTGGTGGTAGTTTAAGTTAGTTAGCTCACCAGTCCTTATTTAGGATTTATTTGTCGAATGCACTTTTTGTGGTTTTCATATTTGATTTATTAATTGGCTTTTTGCCCCAGCCACCGTGGTGTTTCAGTTAGATCTGATCAACTGCAATTAACATTGGGTTGAACACATAATTTGTGCTTAGTTAGTTAGTTAGAAATTACACAATCTTCAATCGGGATCCAGCCCATACAAACACCTGAAAAGACCGAACACATGAGAAGAGATGATGCCAACCCCTCAGAAATCCTCTGATGCCAACCTACATACAAACATGCATACAAAACCACCAAAGTTTTGCAACATATAATCATTGCTGTTAACAGTGTTCACTGTCTGTTTAATTACATGCATTAACTAACTGCTTGATTTTTACTGGACATTTCTGCCGTATGGACATTAACTTTAACTTTTATAAGCTATTATTAAATATATTGTAGAAACTTAAATTTTCTGTAAAGATGCTTTGCAACTATATGCATTGTGAAACGTGTCACGGGCCGGCAAAGAAAGAACAGGGTCTGGGTCCAAATGCAGGGAAGTTATACTTTAATAAGAACAAAAAAAAAACAAGGCCAAAACAGAACAGAATCAAGGACAAGAGCAGAATAGGAAAAAGGCAAAATGCAAACACTATCAACATCTAACAATTAACAATCAATCCAGCCAGACAGAGTGGTGTGAGAGAGGAGAATATATAGTCCATAACAATGAGCAACAGCTGTGTGTGTGATTGAGAGACAGGTGTGCAAAGTGAAGGTAAAGGAGTCCGGGAGCAAGGGAGAAACACAGGTGTAGCAACTAAAACAATGATGAGGTAACAAGATGAGGTACAGGCAGGGTAAGAAAAGAGACAGGACAAAAGCACATGGCACCAAAACAAACACAACACTCACAAAAGACAGTGACAGAAAGACAGAGGACTGTGACAGAACCCCTCCCTTAAGGAGTGGATTCCAGACACTCCAAAGTTAGAAATCACGGAGGGAGGCGAAACAGAGGTGGATCAGGGGGAGGGATGGAGGGCCAGGCCCGTGTAATGGAAGAGTGCCTGGAGAAAGAGGTATAAAGGTTCGCCCCAGGGGCACCCAGAGTGGCAGCCGCCGCCTTGGGTGAACTGTGAGCGGACGCCGCTGCTGCCGCCCCAGAGGAACTGTGAGTGGACGCCGCCACCAAGGGGGAACTGTGAGTGGACGACGCCACCGCCAAGGGGGAACTGTGAGCAACACCGCCGCCGCCGGCAAGGGGGAACTGTGAGCGGACGCCACCGCCGCCAAGGGGGAACTGTGAGCGAACACCGCCGCTGCCGGCAAGGGGGAACTGTGAGCGGTCGCCGCCGCCGCTGCCAAGGGGGAACTGTGAGCGAACGCCGCCGCCACGTTGGGGGAACTGTGAGTGCAACCCGGATCGTGGGAACTGTGAGCGGACGCCGCCTCCTTCTCAATCTGGGCGTATCTTGTTTCAGAATCAGTCAGTCTTCTAGAACAGTACGCGACCGGTTGCCAGCTGTCGTCATGTTTTTGCAGCAAAACCCCGCCAATACCGTAACTGCTAGCATCTGCTGCCACCGCTGTTTCTTTTCCCATATCGTAGTGTGCCAGGACTGGAGTTTTTGTGAGTGAGCTTTTAAGTGTTTTGAATGCACTTTTCTGCGATTGATCCCAAGTCCATGAATGTCCATTTTTGAGCAGCTATTACAAAGGACCTCCCTTCGTTGCCAAGTCTGGGATGTATTTACCCATGTAGTTTATGAGGCCTGATGCCCTCCTCAACTCTTTTAAATTTTCTGGCTCTTGCAATTCACTTATTGCACGTACCTTTACAGGGTCTGTCCTGACACCTTGTGCATCCATGACATGGCCAAGGAAACTCAGCTCTGCTTTCCTGAATACAAACTTGTCTCTGTTCAATTTGAGGCTCACACTTTCCATCCTTTTCAGCACCTTTTCCAGTTGTTTATCATGCTCTGTCCGATCCTTCCCGTACACAATTACATCATCCATGTATACAGCAACTCCTTCCATGTCAATAAGGAGCTTGTTCAATTTTCTTTGGAAGATTTCCGGAGCTATGCTGATTCCAAATGGAAGCCTCGTAAAGCAATAGTGCCCCACGTTGTCGTTGTCAGCAAGCTGCTCTCATTACATAATGGAATCTGCCAAAATCCTGACGCTGTGTCTAATGATGTAAAGATGCTTGCCCCTGCTAATTTAGCTAGAATTTCATCCGTTGTGGGAAGCATATCTCTCTCTCTTTTTATGTTATCGTTCAGTTTATTTAATCCCACACAAATTCTGACGACACCATTAGGCTTTATGACCGGTACCATGGGTGCACACCAATCTGGAGGCTGTGTGACTTTTTCTACAACACCTTGTTCCTCCATTCTCCGCAGTTCTGCTGTAACTTTAGGAAGCAGTGGTAATGGTACCCTCCGTGCCGTATGTACTGCATCTGGCTCTGTGCCTTCTTTCAAATGTATTTTTACTGGCTCTGTTTTCATTGTACAGCTACCTTCAAAAACTATGGCTATCTGCTCTATTCTTTTGACTAGCCCCATCTCAGCAGCTGTCTGCCGGCAAAGAAGGTTACTGACAGTCCCACCGGCAACCACGTACACGGTAATGGCCTACTTTCTGCATTTATACTCCACCTCTCCAGTGAACTGTCCGATGCAATTTAGTGACCCGCCAGGGCTGTCTAGTGCTATGTTTGAATGAAGGAGCTGAGCTTTTGGACAAAGTTTTTCATATATCTCAGTGTTCATTACGGTAACATCCACTCCCGTATCGATCTTAAAACTAACTGGAGTATCACCTATCTTAAGCAACACAGTCCATTTAGCTTCTTCTGACTCAATTTTATTACTCACTGCGCCCAGATAGAAGCTCTCTTCATTCACTTCTTTTGCCATCACTTGTCTCACAGTTTTTGATTTGCACATTTCGCCCAGTGTCCTTTTCTTTTGCATTTTCTGCATTCAGTATCTGCTGCTGGGCATTTTCTGATGTCTTTGTATTCTGTCTTACCACACCTACCACACTCATTTTCTGTATCCTCTCTTCTTTTCTCACCAGCTCTTTTGTATTTCTCTTTCGTCCAGGGATGATTTCCCGCCTTTAAAGAATGCCTGGAGGCTACCTCTTGCACGCTGCACATCAACTGACCCTCCTGCTGGCTAATCTGCTGCACGACATCCTCGGCCTGCCGCGTCATCTGCACCGCAGTTTCCAGGGTAAGTGCTGTCATTAGCTGCATCTTCCTAGAAAGCTCTTTATCCCGAATTCCAACTACAATTTTGTCTCTTATATTTTCATTTCGACTTCCACCAAATTCGCAATTTTCACTGAGTTCGTAGAGGGCTCTGATGTAGCACTCAGCCTTTTCCCCGGGCCTCTGCACTCTCTGATGAAAACACGCCCGCTCGTGTATCATCTTCTTTTTCGGAAGAAAATATTCATCAAATTTTCCAAGCACCGTTTGGTAATCCTCAGCACTTTCCTCTGCTGAGAAGTTGAACGATTTGAAAATGTTCTCAGCTTCAATGCCCATGGCATATATTAAAGTGCTTATCTTTACCTCTTTATCTTCTTTGCTCAGTTTTGTAGCTGTCCTGTAGCGCGTAAACCTCTGCCGCCATGTTGGCCACTCTGCTGGACGATCAAAGTTAAAACTTTCTGGTGGATTAAATTTCGACATATTGCTCTTCTCTTGTCTTTACACTTCTGACACCATGTCTTATATGCATTTGCAAGGAGGCATTAATCTTCTCTATTTAGTTTATTGAAGAGCCATGTAGAACCGTACTGCATTTGGCTTGTTTACATGAGGAACGTCGCTTACTCGCTTACATGTCACTTGTCTATTCAGTACTCATTGAGTCCCCCTAGTGGGCTGGCAAGAACATCACAATTAAAGAGGTTATTTACAATACCCTGACAGAGTTAATGAGAATGCGCAACACCTGCACCACTCACCGGTCTCGAGTCTGACGGAGGATCTCCAGAAGGATAAAAAGGGGGTATTATTCACTGGAATCACTGGAACGATCTGCAAGGGTTCGATGGTTAGTTCTGGAGTGTAAGGATATTCTGTCTTGCGCAGACATGGAGGTAGGTGTTGGCATAGGTGTTCCTCCAAACATCCTCTGACTTGATTTGCAACTATGTTCGAGAGTTGGATGAATTGCTCAAGCCTGATGGTGTCTTGGTAAGCAGGGAGATGCAGCCGTAGAAAGGGCTCTAGTCCTTGCCGCTAAGTGGGACCACCTGTTCCATCCACTAGACCCAGTGGGGCGCCTGGTTGAAAATGGGACTGGCAGTATACAGTAGATCTGAGCCGAAGAAGATACAGGTGCTTATATATGTATGTTAATATCGGAATATTGTTGTCCATGTAAACATACTCACTAATGTGACAGAGTATGTGCTCTTATAGTTCTGAGGACGTGGTGAGATGATGGACAGGTGTGCCTAGTTAATAATTGGGTGATTGAGTGTGTTAAGTGGTGGAAGAGCCTGGCGTGACTATGACATTAATATTTTAAAATATTTTTAAAATGTTTTTAAAACAATTTTAAAAATGTTTTCTAATTTAATGTAATATTTAAAAGTGTAATGTATTTCTCTGTGACACAGCTGAATTTGCATCAGTCATTACTCCAGGCTTTATAAGAAAATAATTTATTTTCTTTATTAAAAAAAAAAAAAAAACTAACTTACCCCAAACTTTTGGATGGTAGTGTATTATGGTTTCCACAAAAAATATGAAGCAGTGCAACAGTTTTCAACATTAACAATAATAAGCAATGTTTCTTTAGCAGCAAATCAGCATATTAGAATGATTTTTGAAAGATCATGAAGACTGAAAATTCAGTTTTCCATCACAGGTATACGTTTTTAAATATTTTTAAATGGAATAATATTTAATAAAATTTATCAAGATATTACTGTATTTCACAATATAATCATTTAAATACAATATAGTAATTTGAATTATGTTTCTGTCTGTATTTAAAATCTGTTTGCTAAATGGCTTTGGTTTTAAGTAACCTTAAAGACAAGGGATAATGATTCTGCGCTCGCAGAGTGTGTGCATGTGAGTGGTTTGCCTCGTCTGTCGACTAAATATCTCTGTGCGCTAGTGGTGAATGAAATTTGACTGCAGACGGCATGGATCTTCTCCCTCCTCTGTCTCTCTTAATGGACTCGATAATGGGATGATATTCTTATCGTTCTTGTCTCTGCTCATCTGGAACATCAGGTTAATGACTCCTGATTGGGTCATGGCCAAAGAGATTCACCAAATGGCCTCGGCAGAACTCACTCTTACTCAGAGATGTGAAGGTTTTAAGGGTTAGGATTTGGATGCTGGATCATCATATTGGCAGCATTGTTAAAATGACAATCACAAATATATACAGAAAGAAAAGAAAACAACTTATGAGTATATGCTGTACCATGGAAATAATTTTTGACTCATGGCATCTATTGCCAAGCTGACTTACTTACATTTTTATTCAATTAATTCATATTTCCCTTAAGTCTATTTAATTTGTACAGTGTGCATTTTAAAGGCACACTTAATGAAAATGGTTCTAAACAGTACCAGATTAAGGCTTTTAGGCTTGTAACAATAGCAGAAACAATTTTGGTGCTAAATAGAACCATTTTTATAAGGCTCTAAAAAGAACCATGCTTTGAAGGTACTATATAGAACCTTAATAGTGTTGTAAAGAACCCACCCCCCTTTCATTACTATTATTTTTTATAGTATTTATTAATATTGTTTTCACCCCTCTCTCTGCATGGTTTTATAATATATTGTAATTTCTATTATTAATAATAATAGTATATATATATAATTATTTCACAATCTGCTCAGTTACTGGGATTTTCACGCACAACCATTTCTAGGGTTTACAAAGAATGGTGTGAAAAGGGAAAAACATCCAGTATGCGGCAGTCCTGTGGGCGAAAATGCCTTGTTGATGCTAGAGGTCAGAGGCGAATGGGCCGACTGATTCAAGCTGAATTTTAATCAGCTAGTGCTCCAGTCTTCAATGCCACATGACTCTTCAGTAAGTCTTTATGTCCATCATTGTAATTGAGCGCAAGGTTGGGGGTTCGATTCCCCGGGAACACATGATAAGTAAAAATTGATAGCCTGAATGCACTGTAAGTCGCTTTGGATAAAAGGGTCTCCTAAATGCATAAATTTAATATAAATATATAATATAAAATAATTTGTTTGAAGAGTGAGATAAAGCAAGCACCACCAGCTAACTTGGGGACGTAATGAGTGTCCATAAAAATGTTAAAAAATGATGGGTCACTTCACAACAAGGTGAAAATTACTGAGCCAAAACAGACAGTCCAGTGGTCAACTATCTACAAGTGCACAACAAAAATACAATTTAATGTAGCCTACAAAAGAAACAACAAACAGTACAAATAAACAGAGAAAAATCCAAAACACTAGGTTCTTGGAATTTAAGAGTTTGATGTTTTAACCAATGGAATTTGACATTGTCCACAATGTTTATGTGTGGCTTAAGTGTCCAAAGACATTTCACAGTATAACATCAATTTATTCATAAAATAAAGTCAACAAATAGCCTACCACTAGATGTCACCAGAGTACTGATATCTGGTGGAGGGCTATTTATCTTGTAATGAGGAGCGAATGGATTTGATAAATTTCTAGTTTATGAATTAATCTGAGATGTTTAAACCGAGCCCACTATTCAAAGCTATATTTGCATTTTCTCTTCATTAATGGTCTAGTCATAGAATGTGCAAAATGATCATATTAAATTTGATAAAATTCAAAAATGTGTTTGCTAATGTAGCCTAATCAGCGTTATACTTTCATTAAATAATCTTATATAAGGTTAAACGGAGCCAAATATTACGGATTATAGGTAAAGCTATTTGCATATTCATTCAAAGTCAAGTCATAAACTGTGTAAAATAATACTACTAAATTGTATACATTCCAAAAATTGAGTTTGCTTATGGGGTTTCGTAGCTTATTGTTTGATTTTCCATGCATAAATAAAAGGAAATGAATGTTCACGTTTTCACAGAAACTGAAAATAACTGCGTGGGATGAAGCGATAGACAGAAGTGGCTTTCAATCTCTTCACTCTCATCAATTGCAATTTCGCTTACAACTGTTTGAGTAATGTGGGCGTTCAACTCAAATAACATTCACTTATTTTCATTTTCACCTAAGATCTGACAGACTGTTCGAATGTAGCAGCTCTCCACAATTAAACAGATTTTTCTTTTTCTTATAAGATGACCCCAGGCTTTATGCAGGTCAGGGTCCTGTTGGATAGAACCAAGCCACTTTACACCTGAAGGATGCACTTACTCCTGAACACGAGGACGCGAAGAGCAGCGCTCTAGATTTCGGGGAGGAGTTACAAACACGATCACCTAGTAACCAGTAACGTAAACTGACCAGAAGGGTCGTAAATACGAAAGCAGATCCGCGAAGTCGGATCTTTTGTGCAGCTGTTTCAGCGCTCGCAGACTGAACTTGTCTCGAGATTGAGAAGACAACCCTTGGGAAATGTAAAGGGATAGAGAAAAAACAATATTGCACGCAGCATATAGAAACGTGGGAAAGCGTTGACGCGAAAGGCTGCTGGTAAGAGACAGGAATTCATAAATCGACAACGAAGCTTCCTCGAGCCACTGGAATAAACCAGGAATTTCACACGTTTTTATTTGGTAGGTTTGGGTATTTGCATGTCATCATTTCATTTAATTATTTTTATATTTGCAATGTTTCTACCATTAATTTTGAATGAACTTGGGAACTTCTGCATCGAGACGGAGAAAGTAACTCCAGTTTATTGCTGTTCTCTAGTAAAGCGAATTAAACGAGAAAGTTTTCTATTTTGGACTGGAGAAAATGAATAACAAATCGCTCAAGCATGTTATTATTATTATTATTATTACTACTACTACAATGAACATTCAGATATATCGTGTTTTTCTTAGACCACCAGCCGTGAAAAATGATTAGATAAACAATGCATTTCGTTAACTGGTTTTGTGTTTTTGTAACTTTAAGTAGCTACATCAAATACACAAGTCTGTCGTTTACATACCGACAAAGAAAGTCAGAAAACAGTTCCTGAGTGCATTACTTTACTTGTCTCATTCCTCTTGTTTACCTGCTGGTTTGATATTTTGTCCGCAATATGATGCGTCTTCACGGCTTCAGCGGTCAGAGTTTGAGCGGTCAAGCTGGTCATATAGTTTAAAGCACAAAGTAAAGTTTTTGTGTGTGTGTGTGTGTGTGTGTGTGACAGTGATTCATTTGTAATAAGAACCTAAACCGGTTATGTTCTTTTGTATTACGTCCAGACGTCTCAAGTGAGTATTATGGTAATATCTAACGTTACAAAGTTAACAGTTGAACTACACAGCACGAAAATACTCCCCTGGTGCAGCTGTCAAACAAGCTCAAGTCAAGTTTCTCAGAGCTGTTTCACAGTCTGATAAGTTCTGGAAGCCGAGTAAGAAAACATAATTTATTATATTACCAGTCACTAGAAGTGAAAGACACATCGGATGAGTGGTCCAGGTTTTTTTTCTGTTTTTTTTTTTTTTGTTTTGTTAAAGAGAGAGTTAACCTAAAAAAAAAATTGTCTACATACCATGTTGCTTTAAGTCTTTCTCTCTTTCGTCTCTGGAACAAAGAATGATATGTTTATGTCTTTCATAGAGTTATAGTAGGCTAACTAGTATTCCATATGTGAATGGTGACTGCATCTTTTTAATAAATAGCTTAATTTTAGTTTGTCTTTTCACTAAAATATATCCTATTCCTTTAGAATACTAGGAATATGGTGCATGATTCGAATAGACTACTTTCGTTATGCTTTTACTGTGTTGTTGTTTTTTTCTTTTGCCTTGATAACCCTTGGTGGTTCCTATTCATTTTCATTGCATGGAGGTAAGCAGTATTAATATTTGTCACAACTTTTGTGTGTTAGACAGAAATTGTATACCTTATGAGTTTGGACTGACAGTTAGGCTTTCTAAATGGTGACAGAGCTTTAATTAATTATTTTTTTTGGTGAACTGTCCCTTTAAGGGTGGTTCATGTAGGTCACCACAATTGCTTTCTCACAGTACAGCCATCAGTCATAACAGTGTAAAGTGCAAGATGACATCTGCCCTACTCACATTTACGGTTGGTTCCTGTTCTGTGTGGCATCTTACATGCACAGCATGGATAATTTATAGCTCTTTATCTGGTTGGGTTGTACTCACAGCATAACGACACTGCCATGTCGTGTGATCAAACATTATTGACTTAAACGGTCAATAACTGTGACAACTGTGGTTTTTCATTCTCAGTACCACAGAGAAATGCTACTTAAAGCAGCATGCAAGACAATGAATGGCCCAGCACACATCGTTTAAGCATTGATAGAGAAGAGTTCTGCTATTTTGAGGACATTAATGTTTAATTTACACCTACTAATATCTTTAAATCGAGGTTATGTTGGACCCTTTTGCATTTTTAATTAAAGTTAACATGTTAGTTCTGAAGTGAGTGAGATGCTAATAAGATACTTTTGACACATTTTAGTAAGAATAAAAAGCGTTGTTTTTTGTGTTTTCTTATGAAGGGGCTCATTGGAATTCTCAAACATCATTGTTTAAATGCATTTGTGAGGGTAAATGTTCAATATGTTTAACTAGAAACTGGGTTTGTTTTAGTTTTGGAGCCCAGGTTTGTTGTGAAGCTTTGAAACTGGTGTTGATGAATCATCTTGAAAGCCTTCACCATCTGCCAGACGTTTTCCAGGTCTGTTTACCCCTCGTTCGTGTGCCTTATCCCTTCAGCAGAAGTTTTGCACTTCACACAAAGTCTTAAAAGTTGTGAGCTGCGAGAGCTTTGTGTCTTTTTCGGTATGGAAAACATGTCTGGTGAGAAGGCTGTGTAGTTATCTGAGCTCTCTCTCCATGATGAGTTTTTTTTTTTTTTTTACCTTTCCCCTGCAAATAAAGTGCTGAGGGAGAGGTAGAAAATGAGCCTCAAAAAACCCCCATGAAAAACCATCAGCCTACAACATGATGTTTTCATGCTAATAATTTGGCTGCATACTTGTGAAAGTTTATTGGATTCCACTACTATTGCTTTTTGATGCCATTTTTCTGATTGTCTCACTTCTTGTTTTTTTTTTTTTGCATTATTAAATTCATTATTAAAAAGTGCAAAAATATCCAAAATATAATAATTTTTAATGTGCCAAGACTTATTGCAGATTACAGTTATTATTTTAATTAGCAAAGCTGTCACAAGCATTGTGAGTTTAATACAGCGTGCACATTTATTTAAAAATAATCAGATAAAATAATCAGTATCTATTAACCTTTGGGTAAAGAAAAAAAAAATACATAGATCAATGTATATTTTGAAGAATGTTGGTAGCCGAACAGTTGATGGTAGCCATTGATTTTCAAAGAATGAAAAAAATATATAAGTATATATATATATATATACATACATACATACATATACATTTATATATATATACATACATATATATATATATATATATATCATTGGCTACCATCACTATCCCCTTAAGTCCTTAAAAATTCTTAAATCAGAGCAGAAATAAAAAGTCATGGCATTAACTGTCTGGGTTATCTGCTGCACTTGCAAATTGACTGTACTATTCTCTACATTCTAAACAGCACATACAACCCCCCCTCCCCAAACCTCGCCCACCTTTTTTTTTTTTGGTAAAATATAGAGTATATAAGTAGATGCCACTGAAGCCACTTCCTGTGATTCACGTTGTGTGTCTGATCATTTTTTTATTGAATACAAAATTTTATTCATTTTATATCTCATCATGAAAGGCAAGCAGTTTCACACTGAGCTCCATATTAGCGACTGTAACTGATTTTTATTTATTTATTTGTAAGTTATGTTTCTTATTTTATGTAATTATGAATATAATTATACTGTAGGATTTTACATTATTGCCCCTCATAGTTGAAAATATTTTAAAAGATTGCTCAGGTTTGATTTGCGGGTTCCTTTTATGCATTCATTTAACTGAATTCATTAAAAAAAGGTCAGTGACGTTAAGTGCACTCGCTCGTATTCTAAGCTGTAAATGTATTTCTTTATGCTGAATCTTTTATGAGGTGAAAGATGATGAACAAAACCATGCCTAGATTTTTATAGAACCCTATTATCACATTCATCTGGAAGGATTCTTCTTCTTTTTTGAGCAACAGTTTATGCTTTACATCAATGACATTTTAGTGTCTTATCAGCACTTATTAATTGTATATTTTTGTATTAGAGATGTTTGTGTGAACTATTCTAATTGGCTAACAAATTAGAATTTCAAACAAGCTGCTTACTTCAAATGTACCTCTCGCTGTGTAATTCTGTCTTTTTCTAAGCCGTCTGCTGAAGTTAAATGCTTTAAAACATACATCACTGGATTTGAAGCTTTAATAAATCACATTAAGCAGAGTTATAGATTGAGCACTGATATTTAAATATTTTAACAACACCCACTTCCTGTTGCCGTCCCCACTAGGCTGAGGTTTGGCTATATTATGTTACCGCATACAAACTGACATATTACTAACATGAAGATTGATTGTGCATATATTTTCCCAATTTTTTTTTCCTATTTTTTATCTTGGTACAATCTGTTCTCTTAAAGGGATAGTTCACTGAACAATTAGAATAGTTTACATTTACTCACAATCATGGTGTTCAAACCGTTTATTTTTTAACTTTTTCTATGTTCTTCAAAATATCTTCTTCTGTGTTCCAAGGAAGAATGCACATTATATAGGTTTGGAAAACATGAGGGTGAGTAAATGATGAAATTTTGGGGTGAACTATCCAGGCAGATACCTCTGAAATGCCAACTGTGTGAAAGAATCGTTTATAACTGCTTTATTTTATAATGTCATTATTACACTTACAGCTTAATTTGCTTTTATTAATCTGAGTTCATTTATCTGTTTCAGGTAATGGGATCCTGATGTGGCAGTTTAATGGGAACGCGATGTAAAACCAGAAAGCCTTTCTGTAAAACATGGTGAGAGGGGTTCGTGAAACCGATGAGTTTACCAGGCAACACTGCTGCCACTATGGAGCACTATCTAACTAATGTGAACTTGATGGGGATGATATATTACACATAGCAATCATGGAACAGACACATTGACAAAGATTAACTGCACTCACTCTCAGTGCGCTGCTGCCAGTCAGCATGCTGCGGATACTGTCACTCAAATTTGGCCGCGTCTACCGGTGCGGCAAGTTCCTCTTCATCGTAGCTTTTTTTGTTATCCTGCTGATGAACACTCACAACCTATTCGCCTCATTCCAGAGGAACGAGCTCACCGACCGGCGATTCATCGGCCTCAACAAGTGTCCGGCCTGCTTCGGCACTAGCTGGTGCCGGAAGTTCATGAACGGCCAGGTGACCTTTGAGATGTGGGGTCGTCTGCGCTTCCTAGACTTTTTCAATGTAAAGAACGTTTATTTTGCTCAGTATGGAGAACCCAGGGAAGGAACGCGCAGGGTCGTGCTCAAACGCCTGGGCTCCAACCAAGAGCTTGCAGAGATCGATCAGAAGATCTGCAAACGGGCCACTGGAAGGCCTCGCTGTGATCTCATTCAGGGTATGTACAAAACGGAGTTCGCCCAACTAAACGGGGACGTAAGGCTGCTGACCCCAGAGGTGGTGGAGGGCTGGTCGGATCTGGTGCACTGCCCCTCGCAGAGGCTTCTTGACCGTGTGGTCAGGAGGTACGCGGAGACCAAGGACTCTGGAAGCTTCCTGCTGAAGAACCTTAAGGACACTGAACGGATGCAGCTGCTGATGACGTTGGCGTTCAACCCTGAGCCGCTTGTGCTGCAGGTATCCACACACTTCTCTAAATGCATTTTCAAGTTGCTGAACCTTTCTTTTGATGCTGAAGCACTGTGTCTGATGCCCGCTTGGAAGTTAAAGGGATTAACGATGCTTCTTTGCATATTTTAAAGCTCTGCACAAGGTTGTGTCAATAATAGATACTTTGTGTCTGTTGGTGGCTTTGGGCAACAGCATGCTTGTCCTGAAGAATTCCTTCAGACATAAATCAAGGGCATTTGTTATTCCATAAGCAAAGTTTTAAAAAACAGAGGTGGCATTTTGTTCTGACAGTTTTTTTTTGTCCAAAACATGTTTTTAGCATAATAAACCTTTTCCACTTAAGTGTGTGTAATATTTATGAATATATATATATATATATATATATCTTTATATGTTCTGGGATTTTGTCAATAGCGATAGTTAAATGAAGTCTTGAGTATGTTATTGTACTCGTACCTTGGCTGGTTTAGACCTGCCGTGGACTGCTGACTTTTGAACTGTTTTCAAGAACAGTTCATATACAATATAGATATATATATATATTCAACATCAAGTCAGGAGCAGCAAAAGCAGTCAAAAGAAAACTGCTATCAGTAGGCTGTTCCAGTTCATTAAATGACTTACAATCATGACTTTTTCTTATATTCATGTTTGAAAAGTTACATCAAAAACAGGTTTACCTCTTGCTATCTTCTCTGTCAGACATTTAAGTTTCAACCCATAAAGCACATAGCACAACCACAGCTGTAACAATGGTGCAATAGATCAATAGCACTCCTGTTGTAGTCAGTGGAGTGCACAGAAACTTTGCTGGATAAAACTGCGAAGCCGCATTGTGTTTCAGCAATGGTTCGTTTGGCTGGTGGAGAAACTTCCAGGATGGGGCCGGCGCATTGATCACTTTAAGTGTAGATCTGGTGAATGCTGTGTTTGGACCCAACAGGATAAATCCAGAATTTGGGTAAAAACAAAGAAAAAAAAAAAAAAGAATTTTTAAGAGTGTAAATGTAATAATTTGCACTCTACACTACTACAACAATACTGAGGTGCAAATAATATCTGCCACACTCTAAAAATGCTGGTTTAAAAACAACCATTTCTGGGTTATTTGGCAAACCAGAGCTGGGTAAGCATTGGACAGAACACATGCTGGGCTATTTTAACCCAGCTTGTTGGGTTTTATACATTAACCCATTTGCTGTTTTTTTTTCTTTATTTTTTATTTTTTGACATAGTGCTGGGTTCATAGCTGGACTTACCATTGGGCCTGCCTGGGCGGCAGCCTATGGGTCCCACCTTTGCCTGTATACATTTGTTTGATTTGTTCGGTTATATGGCAGTAAGAAATCATTATGCCGCATTTTCACTGCACACACAAGGGCTAAATGGCCAGTCGGGGCTAACAGCTTCCAACTACCACCTTTGAGGCCATAATCAAACAGCATAAACTTGGTTGGCTAGTTATGATTATTTCACATAGAAGGAGGTCACACATATTGAATTGTTACTGCGCTGATTAATTTGTGATCACATAGATACTTTAAACAGCTCCATTAAGCCTTTAGCCCAAAAGAGCACATATTTAGAAAGATACTGATAAATTCTCATATCTTCACATCTCATTTCTTTACAGAGGATGATTCTATATTATATTAATGTTCCACTAAATGATGCAATCTGTGGAGTTGAGCACTTTCTCCTGTCTCACTGCCATCACACATGGTGGTGCAGGAATGTCATAAAAAAATAAAAAATAAATAAATAGCCATTTAATGAGATTTTTTTGTATTTATAAGACAAGCTTATGATATAGGAGTTAACCTATCACACAAACAAGAGTCATGTTTTTCTGACTATCTGCATGATCGCAAATGTACAATAAACAACTACTGAGAAACTTTCAGACACAAAATTCTGTTTAACTCTTATCAAAAAGAATATAGAACAAACGGCAGAAATGTGGCATCTCTGAGCAACACAGTGTTTGATTGCTCAGCACTACACTGATGAGTACATTTACATGAACATTAATGCATTTATGCATTTAGCAGATGCTTTTATCCAAAGCGACTTGCTTATTCATGCTATAATTTTATTATTATTATTATTTTTTTACCAGTATGTGAGTAAATTATTCAGTCAGGCTATACATGTAAGTACATTCATTTGTAAAGTGAAACGAATAAGTTGATTTAAGTATTAAGACAGTTACTCGCTGCCGCTCACCGCCTGTCATAGTTTCACATTTAAAAAAGTAGCTTATTATTTAATTTTTGCAATCATTAAATATTTTTACATTAAAATGTTATATTTAAACTTAACATTATAAAGAATCTATGTATGCATTTCATTGATAGTGATTTAATTTGATTGTTAATAGGCAACATGTTTTTATTCAGATTGAATATGATTAAATGTAAGAATCTGACATACTGTAAGAGGACACATATTGGTTATGACAAATTTTTTTGTATAAAACTAACTTTTTTTGCTCCTTGTAATTTCAGGGTTTTGATCTCTCAACTGAGAGAACACATCCTGATTATTGTATTATAATGACTTTAATATTACATCTAAACTTTTACTTGGCTAGACATGTTGCATATTAGTTGTACTATACATGAACCTCAAAGCATTTTTGTGTGTGTGTGTGTTACTCCATAATGATTTTCTAGGCGTTTTTAGAGTATAGGTCGGGCCCAAACATGACCTCAAGACCAGGGGCCCCGGCCCCCTAACTCCTGCCCTGGCTGGGTTAGTGAACCTATTAAATATTTTTGATTTTACATAAAATAAGTTTTATATATATAGGACAGGAATAGTTAATACAATATATATTTATATAAAAGTATATATAAAAGTTACATCAAAAACAGATATATATATATTCATTTTAGTTTGAGTCAAACAATGTATAGTTTAGCCTTTTAGCTTTAAAACAACTGTAATACTTAAACATTAAATAATAATAGTAAAAAATAACCTTTTTTGGTTATCAAGTAGAATAAGGCTACTCTTCAAAATATTTGAATAACAGAAATGCTTAAGAAAAGTTAGGCTAAAGATTAAACTTTTCAAAACAAGGGGTGCCATTTTTCATACACAGTGACATACTGTACTGTACGTGTATTGGTAGTCAATCATACTTATTTTGCCTACTCCTAAAAAAATTAAATAAAATAAAAATAATAATGTGTCATTCATGCACATATGCTTTGTATCACCACAAAGTATATAAACAACATTCTGATATTTTATAAACTAAATTCTTATTGCCTAGAACTATATAAACATCAACAACAAGGTCAGTAAACAACATTCCTAGACTGTAACATTCATCATTCTGCAGAGATAGCAGAAAGTACTGTATAATTAACTGTAATTAAATTACCTAAAAATGTACAGCAATCCCTTACTTTTACAGTGGATAAGTAATTTAGTTATAGTAATCCGTTACTTAGTAACATGTTACACCCAACACTGGCTCAACAATGGCGCACTAGATCAATAGCACTCTTATTGTAGTCAGTTGAGTGCACAGAAATTTTGTAGCACATAATAACATTGTGTTTCAGCACTAGTCACACATTTGTTTGGCAGAGGTTAAACTCGCATGGTGGAACCGATGCGTCATTTGCTTTGAGTGTGGAACCAGTGTATGCTGTGTTCGTAAAAGGCTAGTGTTCCAAGCAGACGTTAGCTACGATGTACATAAAAAAAAATAAATAAATAAAAAAAAAACGAGGGAAATGTGAGATTACAATGTTTTCCTGTATATACAGTACAGTGATAATTTGATAGGAATGCAATGTAATACAAACCTTAATTTCATTAATAAAGTTTCCCTCCATGCAAGTTTTCTCAGAACAGAAAACATAACGAACGTTGACAAATGTATCCAGTTTTATCTGGTTTGGCACAGACTACACAACATTGCTTCACACTGACACAATGCTGGGCAGTGCCGGCCCGTCCAACAGGCGATACAGGCGGTCGCCTGGGGCCCCACTTTGATTTGAGGGCCCCGCGAATGATGTCACGCATTTTTAACTGTCTTATTATTTCAAATGTCCACGTATAGTACGAGTGGTCATATGTCAATTATAACACTTTTGTAATGCACAGACCCCATTAAACATGATACAATTCACAATGACGGTGAGCAAAATACAAAACATATTTTATTAAAAGAATATTTCTGAATAATTCATACATGACAAATAGCTGAAAGCGATAATAATAATAATAAACTGTCTAAATAAAAGCGGAAAAAAGATTAGAAACATACACAGCAGCACAACACTATTTAGCATAACACCTCCCACAATAGGCTATTGGGTGAACTAGAATGTCTTAACGTATTCCTTGTACAGATTCCACATATTCCACTTAGCCACATATCTCTGTAAATTCCTTTCGATATATACTCGAGAAAGTGTCTTAAATAAGTCTAAAGTTATATAACGTCATAGGTCTGGTTGCTATTTTTGATCGACGTATTTCTAATTTATGCAATGCACATTGGTGCTATTTCATTTTGAAATTAAATGGCATCCAAACGATATCTTTCCGGAGCCAAAAAAAGAAAGAAGAGAAAAGCAGATGGAGAAAAGCAGGCTCAAAGTAAAGGTATGTTTCGCTAAACATAATACATTATTTATTAGTGTAGTATTAATACTTGATTTAATAAATGTGATGATGCCCATGATCACAGGCATACTTGTGTGATATGTGAGAGAAAATTATGCCACATTCAGCATGTTTCATTAAATAATCAATTAATTATCCATCCCACTAATTCATGCTAAAAAAAGGTCTTCTCCTCTTTCCAAATTTAAATCTGACTACATATTTTTACACATGTATTACATGTTGAGTTTGTTACAGGTAATAAAAATGTATACATTTAAATATTGAAATTGTATTTTATGTGCTCTCTTCTCACTGTTTTTACACCAGTGGGCTCAATTTTTTTTTATCTCGCCTAGGGCCCCACAACCCTTCGGGCCGGCACTGGCGCTGGGTATGTGTGTGAGGGGGTTCAACAATTCTATTAACAGTGGAAATGACCCAGCAGCCGAGTTACAGAAAATACCCAGAAATATGAAAACAATTACCCAAATAAAATGACCAAACAGGCTGAACCTAGTGTTAAGTTAAAAAAAATAAAAAAAAGGCTAACTTAGCATTTTTTAGAGTGCTCTATTTGTAAATGTAGATAGAATCTAACTACTATTTAAACTTGTAAAGTAGGCATGGGCCGTTACAAGATTTTGATGGTATGATAGCCTTAAGCAAAAATATTATGGTTTCACGGTATTACGGTATTATTGTTACAGCTCTAAAATGCATTAATTTTAAATAAAAAAAAAACTCAACAAATTATTTTGAGCAACATACAGATTATTTGGAACAGTAGTGTTTGTTTATTTTTTTTCTTTGATTTGTTACTGAAATGTTTGCTGAATTGTCAGCTTTTGTTGTGGATGGTTGATTTGCTGCTAGAGCTACTGCTGCCCTAAAAAGAAGAAAAATAAAGACTGACATCTCTATTGAACCTAAATTTGTAATAACAGTTATTTAATTTTAGTTGTATAATTCCTATACAACATTTATATCATTACATATCATTTAGTTATATAATTACATATACATAATTTGATTTAATAATAACCCAATTTAAAGCAAAAACTGAATGATCTGATGAGCTTTGTGAAATTCTCCTACATACCTGAATTAAATAAACAGCAGAAGCTCTGAATGAGATGCAGATTCACTCTCTGACAGCAGGAGGCGCTTATGGAACAGCAGAAATACAGCTTAATTCCATCTAAACTTGTTTGAATACTGTTAGTTTCCCTCAGATACATTCATATAAACCTGCAATTCAGTTTTTAGGATTTTCTTCCTATATTTTGCACATTGTGATCAGAAATCTTGCTCTGCCTACTACAGAATTTTCTCCTCTTTGTGTTCGCCTTCAGTGTCTCTGGCCTTTGTAACGGCCATTTACAGTTGGTTTATTTGCCCAGTTAAAGAACTATTTATGTGTTATTAATAGTTCTCTAGCCATTAGTCAGAAGTGTATGCATTTAACATGGATCACCACTTGTTTCACGACACTGTCTACATTGCTTAGGCACTTACACTGTAAACCCGGATAAGTTGAATTTACTTAAAAAAACTGAGGTAACTCGTTGCCTTAAAAAAGTTAAGTAATGAAGCATTAGTTGAATAAGTGAAGTGGACTACGTTCAATGTACTTAAGCCCATAATGGAATGGAATAGAACATTTAAAGGTGCCATCTGTCATATCTGGCAAAAAAATCAAGTCATACTCCACATTCCATACCAGATGGGGGCAGTATGCCTCAATAAAGTGAATTGGTCTACTCTAGAGTAACAAACGAGAAACGGCAGTCTCTATGCTCCGCCCCTACCTTCACAACAACCCTAGAGCATAGCCGAAGCCTATAAGACAGCGGTTCTCAATTGCAGTCCTCGCGCCCCACTGCTCTGCACATTTTGAACGTTTCTCTTAGCGCTTCAGACATTTGTTATATTCGAACATAAGTGCCCTGCGAAGTGGACATCACAGGATATTCAGCTATGATTCCAGTTCGAAGCGAACGTAGCTATATGTTCCAATCAAAATGCATTGAAGTGTGCAAGACGTGAATTTAAATTGTATTGATTTACAGAGGTATATGATGTCACAGTTGTCCATGTTTAAAGACGCTGCACAGCACAAATCAGTGAATGAATGTTTCGATGTGAGGTAAACTTCAACAGATTTCCCCTGCTCAGAGAGTAGGGAGCAATGAACATTTGAAAAACAGTTCATGCACGGAGTTCATTTCTAACGAGCTGATTATCTGAATCAGGTGTGTTAACAAAGAGAAACGTGCAAAATATGCAGAGCAGTGGGGCGCGAGGACTGGAAATGAGAACTGCTGCTATAAGAGAACGTTTTGCCTCCAGAGGAACGTTGGGTGATGTCAAGTGATTTTGAAACATGACATCTTCAAGCTACTCCCCTTCACCTTTACCAGTGAATATGTTCATATTCGTTTTGTTCATATTACATTGAGTTGTATATACACATTATTTGAATTAAATTAATTTGACAGACAGCATTCTGTCAACATCATTGGTCAACATCAGACGTTGACGTTGACGCTGATGTTAACCAAGCTAGCGCCAACCAACGTAACCAGAGCTGCCAACTCTCAAGCATTCACCGGGACACACATGCAATTGATTCTTTTCACACGCTTTCATGCAACACATCAATTTTCTCACGTACAGAAAAACCACGAAGCAAAGAGAACACGGAGACCAACAGACTAGACAGAGCAGGTTACTTATGATATAAAAAAAATGGGTAAGTTATAGCTAGCTAATTATCAAAGCAGCTACGGTTAGCCATCGCTAACATTAGCACGTTTATAGAACAGCCTTCGATACATTTCTATGTTATAACTTCCCGAAAAAAATACACAAACATATAAAACAAACTTCTAGCGAAATACTAACAGCATCTAACTTACCAATCCAAAAGAAATGTTGCAAGTTCGGTGTCGAACCTCATTTCTTTCAGGTCCATCAGTTGTCTCCAGCGATTGAAAGCAGTGCCGATGTTTACTCTGGTTCGGCTCCTTTTCTAATCAGATTTGATTTGTGATTCCGAGCGCGGTTGTTTCCCTGTAACGTTAGCGGGTGGTGGTCTCTTGCCAAGGGCTTAAGTAATCCTTCCGCTCTCTTCCCTGAACTGAAGTGAAGTAGTGGGCTGTACTTTCCACATGATTGACATCAGGTTAGATTACGCCCACAAGCCGTGCAAGTTATTCGTGTATTGCAGGTTGGCTGGTGGTTATGTTGCCCGCATACCGCCTCCCATGGCCGAAACTGGTATTACGACACCTGTCGGGCCGGGGCTAGTAATGCTACTGCTAATTAAGGTTGATATCTCTGCAGCACTATAACTTGACATTTTTGTAATGACATCATCGCCCTTATTTCTTCTCATACTTTTGATGCGTGTAGGTCATTTTTTGTATATTTTTACCTCAATTTTTGCACATGGCACCTTTAAGTTGAATGTACTTATAACTGAGTTACAGTAACTGAAGATGCTTAGTTTAAACAATCATTCCCCACCCATTTATTTAACTCAGCTTGTTAAGTTAGCATTACTCCATTACCAATTCAGCTAAATTGTATATTGTAACTGACCCAACTTAACTTTTAGTTCCTGAAACTCAAAATATCTTTCAATCAATAGAGCCATGTAAAATAAATACATACACCTGCAACATTACACTGATCCAATTTTATTTATATTGAACATGCCTTTTTTTTTAGCAACAAAAGAAACAAAGCCATGGCCTAATAGGTTTCTAGTACGTAGTTTCCTCAGTGATGGCACACAACAAATTTGAAATCGGATATTTAACACCAATAGTTAAATTTAACACTTTCTCAGTGTATATATGGATACCACCACACGAGTGTTAAATCAACACTTTCAAAAGTGTTGACAATTGCAACACCAATACAGTGTTAAAATGTAACACTATTGGAGTTAAATAACAACACTGCAATAAATAGTTGATATTGCCAACACTATTATGGTGTTAAAATGTAACACTATTAAGAGTTAAATAACAACACTGTAATAAGGGTTTTAAACACAACAACAACAACAACAAACATTGTGTGTGTATATATATATATATATATATATATATATATATATGTGTATGTGTGTGTGTGTGTATATTATATAACACACACACACACAAACACACACATATATATATATATATATATATATATAGAGAGAGAGAGATACATTAATTCACAAAGCAATGTATGTTTACACTTATGTATTTATTTTAACTGAAATATTGTACTTCTTTTTACCTGCACCAAAATGTCTTCACATTCAGTGTTTTCAATTCATATAAAGAACATACTTTACAACAATTAAAACAATGTCAAAGCAAATCAGTGCAAAGGCACAAAAAACATATTTGGTCCATATGTATTCTTAATTTAATCAGGTTTATAGTGTTTACATTTATCTGCTTAAACCACAGTAGTGCTGCAACGACGCGTCGACATCATCGATTACGTCGACTACAAAAATACGTTGACGTGCGTGAAATGCGTGGACGCGTCACACTGTTTACATCTCGCGTAATGGCATACTTGAAAGGAGAAAGTTGCATTCTATCACAAAAACAGAGACCACTGTTATCAAAAGTATGGGAATACTTTAAACAGAGGCCAAATAAAATGGCCCTTTGTTCCCTTTGTAAAACTGATATGGTGTACCACGGCAGCACAACTGCGATGCACGAGCACCTCAGAGGAAAACATCCTGGCGCACTCCGGTGTTACGGTTTAACTGGTTACCGTGTGATCTGGTGACCAACTTCCTGGTTCAGGTCTGATATTCTTGTAAAGATTACAAGTTATTGGTATTATCACCTGTAGCGGCTGAAGTAAGGATAAAATAAAAAAAAGTAAGTCTGTGTTGGCGCGGGTTTCGAACAACCGTTAGGGCCGTTCACATATCGCGCCTAAAACGCGTGGAAAACGCTAGTCGCACCACTTTCTCCTTCTTTCCTAAGCGCTCGGGCAGTTGCACCCCTGGGGCGTATGTCATTGCTAAGCAACCATGACGTGCTCTCTCTGTGAAGAAACGGAAATTTCTGCAAAGGATAAATGGATCTGCAGCACTAAAATCGCTTGCAGTAGCTCTGCTACTAAATGTATTTCAAAATGGCAATCCATGTACAGCTATGATCAGCAAATCCCTCATCTTAGCTGAGCTTTCAACATTGTTACGGGAAAGGATGAAGCTGATTAGTTAGTTCTTGTCACATGACCCGCGGTGCGCTTGTGGCATTCTTGAAAAGTTGAGATGTTTTTAACTCGATGCGGTGGGCGTGCGCTTCGCTTTTATTATGAACGCGCATATCTTGCGCCTACATTGGAAATAACGAACTTGAGCGCACAAAAGACGTGATATGTGAACGGCCCCTTAAAAGACAGCGCACCGCGAGACAACAGTCACAGATCACAGAGCTACCCCGACTCAGCTCCAGATCTCTGGAAACCATGCTAAACCATAGCAGAACCCTGACTACATTTTATGGTTTGTGATGCTAAAGAACATTTCATGACGTCTCAGACAACTGTAAATTTACAGCTACTGTTGTTTAATTATAAACACTATCATAAACTCATATTTACCATAGTAAAATAATTTTCTTTATATTATATTAGAAGTTGTACTTATATATATATTTTTAAAGTTTTCCAAAGGATTCATTAGCTAATTAAAAAAAGAACATTAGATTAATTATTTATTGTAATAAAAATAATCGTTAGAGTAGTCGACTAATCGAAAAAATAATCGTTAGATTAGCCGACAGAAAAAATAATCGTTAGTTGCAGCTCTAAACCACAGCATCTCAGTCATTATCATTAACTATGAATGCAGGCCCATACTTAGCTTATTTGGGACACGGTGCGAAGTAGGAAGCGTTCCCGGGGGTTGGGGCTCATTCAGTCCGTTTACCCCCAAGTGTGGAGTCCGGTGCGACCACATCAGTTGCACCCCCTAAGGACGGCCCTGGCTGAATGTATGTTACTGATCACTGAACAAAGTCTGTGCCAATGGCGTTTGGACCTGCTTGGAGAAAGTAGTCTCTTTCTTTTTTTCAGGACGACAGGGTGTGGTTCTCTGCAGTTTCCATCTAAGCAAGAAATCCACTCCCACTTGCAGCATCACAAAAGTGCTTCTGTAAAATTGGGGAGAAAAAAACAATCATTTTACATCCATTTATCAAAAATATTATTAACAGGTGAAATATCAGACAAGTATCAATTACAATACAATAATAGTTCACTCAAAGCATTTACCCAAAAATTCTGTCATATTTTTTTTCATCCTAATGTGGTTCCAAACCTGTATGACATACATGTCGTACATGGTGTCTGTAGAACGGCATGAGTATAAGTGAATAACAATTCAGGTGAACAATTTGTTTTAAGGATTATTTCACCACAAATTTTTTTTTTAAATGATGTCATCATTTATTTACCCGACTGCTGGTCTCTGTGCATGAATATGTGTTCATGACAATCTTTTAGCAAAGCAATTCAATCCAACTCAACTAGGAAAAGCACACAAGTTGTGAAAAATGAAGATTAATAAAAACAAAGCATGAAATACAACATATGAGGTAAATACATCTGCTGTGCTCGTTACAACAGGAAGTTATCACGTTCATCTGTCAGCTGTCATTTTGACAGTCATAACAACCGAAGCTCTGGTCAGGAGTCAGTGAAAAAGATTCAACTCAGTGAAAAAAGTACACAGGTTTTTACAGGTAAACAGCCAGAGGGGGCTGTTTACACTAGCTAAAATTCATGCATTATAGAGGAACTCAACATTATGAAAACTCATTAAATTAATGCTTAGTATAATGACAAAAATGACAACATTTGGTCAGGACACATGCAAGAAACAATTAACATTACTGATATTGCTATTTTGACATCAAATTTAATCTGTGAGAAATGTTTCAGATCATCTAGGCACGCACAGCATACAAATAGCATTAACGTTACTAAATAATATTATTTTATGAAATAACGTGTTTTCCTTGTTAAAACCAACTTACCCGTCTGCTCAGCTTTGTGAGTGAAAGAAAATATCTCTCTGAGGAAAGTGTAGGAGCGCACAACATATTAATGTCACAATAAATCAATATGCTGTTCTAAAATAGATATTTTAAATGAGGTAAAACGCTTACTTCTGGTCTTTTCCGTGTCTGCACCATCATGGTCTGCCTGCCACAGCAGTTCAAATCTGTGAGGAACCATTAGGCTCGTTTAGGCGTGCAGAGCATTTAAATATCACCATAAAGTAATATCATCTTATAAAATACATGTAAACGAGGTAAATCACTTACTTGTGGTGTTTTCCGCGTCTGCACTATCATGGTCTGCTGCACAGCAGTTCAAATCTGTGAGGAACCGTTAGACTCGTTTAGGCGCTCAGAGCATTTAAATATCACCATAAAGTAATATCATCTTATAAAATACATGTAAACGAGGTAAATCACTTACTTATGGTGTTTTCCTTTGATAAAAAACTAATTCCCCGTCTTCTCCCCATCGCGAGTGGAAGAAAATATCTCTCTTTAGAAAAAGTTTTGGAGTAACGTTAAAGCACTTAAATATCGCTAAAAACCAATATGATGTTATTAAACACATTTTAAATTAGATAAAAACACGTACTTTTTAGATTTCCCATATAGAAATTAAAAGACGTCCTCGTCTGTTCCGCATCGTGAGTGAAAGGAAATGTCCTTGAGAAAAGTTTATGCGCACACAGCAAATAAATGTTATTATAAAACGATATGATATTACAAACCCCATTTTATAAGTAAGATTATACACTTTATTTCGCCGTATTCCGTCCTCATACGAGCCGCGTCATGAGCAAAGAAAATGGCGTCTGTGAAAGGCCAGAGGGGGCTGTTTACACTAGCTAATATTCAACACCACAACTTTAACACTTTACTCTAAAAGTCCCCAACACTAGGATTTCAACACTGGATAATTTGCTGTGATGAAAAAAAAAAATATCTTCCTCTTTACCTCCAATCATTACAATATTGTACAGCAGCTCTTCAAGTTTTCATCAATTTTACGTTAACATCAGGGACACAACAATAAAATCCGGAAATCACAAATTTTTACCCGTGACTCCATTGAAAATAATTCGCGATTTCTTATTTTGTTTTTGACCCTTTGAACCGTTGGACACGCCTCGGCATGAGACGGGAAGCGTCTTGTTAGTAACAGGCAAAACTTGATGATATTGAGTTGTTTGAGCTCAAACACATAATTACAATAAGATAGGCCATTAAAAAGTACAGTTTACTCAGAATTCTTAAGTAATGTAAAGAAATGACACATGTTTAAGTAATACAAACACAATTTGTTTGAGTAGAAACTACTGATTGGACTTAAAAACACAAGTACAATAAGAAAGGACATGAAAAAGTTCAGCTTACTCAGAATTTCAAAGTAATTTCAATAAATTAGAAACATTTAAGTAATATGAACTAAATTTCTTGAGTTGAATTGAAATCTGGGTTTACAGTGTAGGTATCAGTATGCCGGTTGTTTTTTTGTTTTGTTTTTTAATTCATACCGTGCGCGTATTGTTCAAACCAGTTTACCGTTTATCAACTAATCATCTTATGTCAAATTCTTACATTCAATTAATAAATTCAGTAAGAATAAGATGCTGTTACCAATCAAATTAAATCAATATCAACAAAATTAACCTTCGCACTGCAGAAGCTGCATCAAAAGTGGCATTTAGATGTACTTAAGCGATTTAATAAAGCTAGAGGAGGACTGAATGCATGCACACTGCATCTATTATTACATGGATAATTCACCTAGAAATTTTTGTTGACAAAAGCAAAAACAGTGTTAAAATGTAACTGTAATTCTTAACTTATCCTTTATTGAACTGTTTTGTTAAATCAGTGTGACATTTGCAATCTTTTTGATTTCTGGGGAAAACAGCTCTCTTGCTTTGTCATTTGATGTAAATCTAAGACAAAACTCAGGGAAAATGGCCCTGTATAACTAGTATATCCCTGTATAAGTTTGGGGGCATTCTAAGTAGAGATGAAATGGTATAAACATTTAATATAATGATTGTAGTGACCAAAATTTTCACGATTATCAGTATTATAACGGTATTGTTAAAATGTGCTGCAAATGTTCAACAAGTACTGATGCACACACTAAAATCATTTCACGAAGTTTTATGTCAAAAACAGTGAAAGTGAAATGCACAAAAATGTCAGCTCGCACATTATTAAAACAATAATTGCAATATTATCATAGACAATTTGCACCACATAAACCTATTATTTTCTTGTGTTTTCATTCACACCAATAAGAGTCCTTGACAGCTTCTATTTTTTGCACCCTTCAGCCTGGCATTGATTTTTAGACCCTGCTGATCTATTCCAATTTCTTTAGTGATTGACCCAGCTTGTTGAAGGCCTGGGCAAACAAAAGGACATCTCTGTGTGAGCAGCCAATATCTGTTCTCACCTCCCATCATTCACTCCATCTGCCACACCTCAAGCATTCCAGGTGATAAAGGCAATCTGATCTCTCTCCGGAGAGCGAGCCGCTCGATTTGATTAGCAACATAAGAGTTTATCCTCCTTTTGCCCTGCAACCTCTGCAGCGGTACGGTCAACATAATGAAATGTCATTAGTTTGCTGTGGATGCTGCTAATGAATTGGCTCCTAATCCATAGATGGAGTTAACTGTGATCTTCACCAGCGCTTGCTGTTGTTTCCCCTGCTGAAACCATGTTAAAGCTAACAGATGCTTGTCCCCTTAGAATGCTCTACTAGCATTTTTCCACTGCTTTTACAACTCGGCATGGCACAGATCAGTACGGCACGGCATGGTTTAGCTCTGTTTGCATTTCCACTGCAGTTTAGTATTGCTTAAGAGTGGGTGGGATTATTCACGTCATTATTGTTGCACCGCCTCTACTGGTGCGACTCCTGAAAAACGTTTTCATTCCGTGTCGCCCGAGCCCCAACCTCCCGCTCTCTCTCCTGAGGCCAATAAGGAAGTGACTAAAACTGCAATTCATTGACTGGCCGCTTGAGGCTGGCTGCAAAAAAAACATACAGCATAAAAAAACATGTTTACAGCCTGGTGCAAAAAATTATTTTGGTCTAAATAGCTAATTTTGCCCTTCATGACAACTGTGAGGGGGATAATTTTTTTTATAACTCATCCGTTTAAATTATATTAAGACTTAAAGTTCTGCATAATTAAGGGCGTGACCACTTGAGTGACAGCTGGATTGCCGCTGCTGACACTGCCGTCGCTACATCGAATATGCACATTCGTTATCCAATAATGTATGTATATTTTGCATCCCCAAACGTTTGACTTATTTTTCAGTAGAATTACAAAAAAATCTAAAGTTTAATATCATTGGTTACCCATAAGCCAATCACATAACGTTTGGTTATGACGTGTGTTATGCGTTGGCTCAGCCGCCTCAAACTTCCACTGTAAACACAGGTATGCAGTGAAAAAAAAAAAAAAACATTGAGTGAGTTTTGCTGCCTCCTTAACCCGAATTCTCCATAAGAGCAAACCACAATCACAATTACCGCCTTGCCGGACTTTGGCCTCCCCAGTTTCTCGCTGACGATCTGTAACAGTTGATAAATTAAACTTTTCCCAAGACCTGTCAGGAGTAGGGCCACAATAACACCTCCATTCAAAATCTGAATTAAACACTCTTCTTGTTTGGGCTTCAGTTGGCAAATGCCAGGAATATTCTCCACAACAGAGTGAATAGCATCCTGTGTCTCCATATCCGCGGTTGTTTTCGATTTCCCCAACCTAAACTACAATCTTAAATTCGGCGCTTAGTGTCTACATCACGGCTCTCAGCCCGCCCTCTGTTTGTTGATTGGCCAGCTGTTTTGGAGCCGGAGGAAAACTTGGAGACAGTTCACTATCTCAGACTGAGTACAGAAGCGAACTTAAATTGAGCGGAAGTACGAAGACTGACGTAGTCAGGCTAATAATGATTTTTGTATGTTGAAAAGTCGAATTTAGGGTGTTTTCATACCCAAGCATTTTTTTCGGAAACTGGTGTGTTTTCTCCCTTGGTTTGTTTAGTTAAATGAATCATGGGCTAACTTGGAACAGGGAATGACTAAAATGTTTAATTGAAATTTGCTCAGACGAACAGCTCTCCAAAACATACAAAAACACTGAAATTTATAAAGTGTTAGTGAGCGCTTAAAACAGATGGGCTTTAATTAGTTGGCTGAAAAAGTGCTGCGTGAAGGCAAAGAAGCAAATAAACTGTCAACAATATATTTATATATATTTATATATATATATATATATATATATATATATATATATATATATATATATATATATATATATATATCCTGACGGATGACAACTTTGAGTGAAATCCTGAAAAATAAACAGATGCACAGTTGACCAATTAAAGGACAGTTAACTTGCACAAAGTTTGGTCTGCCTTGTGAATGTGAACCGAACCAAGCTGAAATTGCAACATTGTAGTGATTTAACCCCCGGGTTCGGAACAAAGCAATTAATTTACAGGTGTGAAAACACCTTTAGATTCTGTCATATGGCTGTTTTCTGTTTGTCCTGCACGATGGATCTGGAGTCACTCAAGATTACATTTTTGTGGTCTATGAATTTTTAGGTTTGAGTAACAAAAACAGAATCTACTAATTTGTAATGTAAGGAGTTGATGGGAGTGCTGCACTCAAGTGATCAAGAATTCAGATGTCCCTTCCTGTAGGTGTTTTTTAAGTTCTGTCCTCTGCTATTTAAAGACATAAAGGTCAGAAACAGTTTGTCCCCCTTAGCTTGGTATTGTGTCAGATTGTTTTGAAACACGTGTCCTCTGGAAAAAAAAGCTGCTGTGCTTGACTATGTGCTTGCATTACTCATGCCTCCTTCCTTCCATTGAGAATGGAGGCCCATCTGCTCGGCGAGGCTGAGAATAGCACTGGCAGAGCCCTGAGGGTCACGTCCATCACAGCATTAATCTTGCACACAGCCCAGTGTGTGTGGTGTGCACCTCCTCTCACTTCACCTGACAATGAGGTTATTATGAAGTTGTTATGCCTGAAGCACCTTTCTAAACAGTCCCAGAGCTGACAGGAGTCAACTGTTATTTGTGTGTACGGCTTTCACAAACAAGACTAAGCACAGCAAGGTTGTTATCAAGGACATGCCTATTATTTAGTGCTTGTAAACTGTTGAACTCTCCTTCCGTTGAAGAAATTGGTCCAGATAGCACCTGTAGTGTTCTTGAAAGTGTTTGAAGCGATTCCCAGGGTGAGTTTTAACTTCTAGGTTCCTTGAGGGAACCATATGCCTTGTATAAAATGTAAGCTCATTAAAAAGTAATAATTACTGTTTTATATCTTAGATTGAAGATATCTGATTTATTGTTTGCAGACATCTTAAATATGGCCGGAAGAGAGAAAGAATATGATTAAGTTGCCTTAATGCTACAGAATTAAAGGAATAGTTCACCCAAAAAGGAAAGTTCTGTCATCATTTACTCACCCTCATGTTGTTCCAAACCTGTATTAATATCTTTCTTTTGCGTTTTTTTTGTTTGTATTTAAAGAAACCTTACTGCAAATATTACAGGAACCATCTTTCTGAGGCAACCAAGTCTTTCTGTGATGTACACTAACTCTCAGTTTCTGGAATTGACCCTGTCAAGGTTGGAACCAGGCGCTGGGTTTCATGATCAGATCTCATTAAGCTGCCTCTAAACTAACTAGGGTTGGATTGATACCAGCATTTTAGCATCAGCACAATGCCAGACTTGGTATTGATTCTAAATTGGTACCTCAACGGGTGGGTGATCTGACGATTTTATGTAGTGATTGAGCTTGAGGATGTCTCGAATCAGAGATACAGATCTTATATGTTCTCATAATAATGTTAAAACTACAGCAGTAAGTGACTGCCTTCTAGATGGCTGTGACTGGCCAAATTATATCACACGTCTCTATTATGTGTCTTTCATGTGCTGCCTTGGTGAGTATTTACATAAAACAGTCAGTTATGTCTTAAATGAACAGTTGGGAAATAAACGTGTTAGTATATTAGAACTGTGCATTCTCTCTTAAAGAAACCTACTGCTGTCTGTGTCATTAAAGGGGACATAACACACAGTTTCAGCCAATATCATGTTTATCTTGAGTACCTATATAGTAGTATTACATCCTTTATGTCTCCTAAGAATCTTGTTTAGTTTTATCAGATTTATAAAAGAAAGATACATAATACAACTTGATGATTCTCTCTGAAAACAGCCAAGCTCCTGGAGGCGTACTGAGGGCAGGGCTAAAGAGTCACAAGCAATATCACGCCAATTGCCAACAAAACACAGTCATTTGATGCAGTTTTACTTGATCCAGCTCATGACCGGGATCTTTTATTAAATTTAATTCACACAGTAATGCACTGTTTTAAAGTTTAAGAACTACTGATTGTTTAATGCAATACTGTTTTTTTTTTTTTTTTACTTTGCAAATAGAGAAGTCATATGCTTGTACCAGTCTGAATATTCTCAATAGTACATCTCAAAATTGGAAAGATGGCAATTCAGATTGTGGATCGTGATTTTGCTTTATAAGTGTGTGATATGATATTTTGGAATATCGCCCACCCCTCCCCAACATAACAAAAAAGGTCAATCATTGAATATATGATTTGCATATCACATGTTCCATGCATATCATATATATATATATATATATATATATATATATATATATATATATATATATATATATATATATATATGTCACATTAAAAAGGTATATGGGAATTTCATTTCACTTCATTTTACTGCTATACCGCAGCACACTAACCATTGTTGTATATAGATGACTAACACCTGGCTGTCTGTTGATGGTGCTTTTATTAAAACAAACCTTTCACCTGCCTCAAATGCCTATTCTGTGCATAACACCGCTATTTGGCTTTTGTTGGCTTTCATGAATGGGTTGAGTTCAAAATAGGATCTATTCTTGATGGGCTAGAATTTCCACTGGCTTGGAAAAACAAACAACTGACTTCCCTAAAATGGTTCTCTCTGCACGCTCTTGCATGTGTTGCTTGTGTTCATCACCGATTCCATGCATTACCAACCTGATAACACTCTGTGAAGAAATTAGTGATTTTATTGCTTCTGAGACACCCAGAGGTGACAACAGTTGACAGACAACCACCTCTGATTTAAATTGCTGTGCTCTTGAATGTGTTTGCAGCATTTTCATATTGTTCACAGCAGTGTTTGATTATTCACATGCTGTAATAGCATGTTTGTGAATTGAGGATCTTGTTGACCTCTCCTGGATAAGTTGTATTTCACCATTGTATAAAAAGAATTTCACATATTTTGAAGGTTATTGTCATCTTACAGAGTCCTTGACCAAAGTCAGAGCTCTGTGGGTTAGAAAATAGTGTTAAGTGCTAGTCAGAGTCTCAATTATAGCAAGAACAGCATTTCAAGTTGGAAATAAAGAGAGAAAGATCTTGCTCCCAGACCGTGTTAAGCAGCCAACTGCAGCTCAACAGGTTTGTAGTGTGGGGTGCTGTTTTATTTCACTGAAATTTGATAGAAGTGTGTTGTAGAACAGGACACAGGGTACTGACAGTGATGTTGGACAATGTCAATGCAAAATGTAAGCAGATAATGTTTAATACAATAATAATAATAAAAAAAGGGTTGACGTGGAACTATACAGTTTCTGCAAAATAATCATTGGCTGGCTGTGTGTGTTTCTCTGTCAAAATCAGGCTGTTGAGTTCCTTTAAGGATAAAGTGGCCTGTAAACATTATATATACTGGCATTGAAAAATTTTGTTTTTTTATTTTGCAAATGCTAGAAATTATGATAGAATTTAAACAAATGTAGTCAATAGGTGCTTTAAAAATCTAAATCTAAATGTTAAAAGTGGAGTAAATGTCGAGTTCTCTCTAAGATGTTTCTCTATAATGTCTATTTGGGGGTCAGTGTCGGTAAAAAAAAAAAAAAACATTATTACTATTTATTTTTTATTTTTGATGGTCATCTATTATTTATAAACTTCATCAACATTCTGTTGCTGGGCAACCACTTCATGCACGGTGAATTTTTTTTTTTTTTTTTTTTTTTCTGGAACAAAACCTCATTCTCACACAGGACGTGGTCTTCCGCAGACATTTCATACTTTCAGAGTACTTTCATACTTTCATGATGATGTGTTTCCAGAGGTTAAAAAAAAAAAAAACTAGAAACACAATGTTCTCTTCTGTAATTGACTCATTTGTCATAGACTGGGCAGTTACACTTTTAGCACCTAATCATTCAATTCAGTATTTAGTCTAATTCCTAAAGTTAAAGTTAATAATCATCAAGATTACCATTACAGCCATGCTGGATACAGCATTCTATTTACACATGTTTGTTCTGGAACACAAAGTGCTGAAGTGTGCTAGAGAAATATTACCAGACAGCCAGAAAGAAATAAACTGAAAAACAACGTTGTTAAGTACAACTATTCTGGATTCACTTTGAATTCACCACTCTGTTGCAGTAACAATGATTTAATACCCAATATACACCATAAGCAAGAAACGTGACAAACCTAGAATACCACTTTTCAAATCAACAAAGCATAGTAAATTAAACGGATTTAATCTGCAGTGTGGACAGCTTTGTTTATAATAATAGGAGTATTTGCATTTGAACTGTAGCGCTCAAAAAATTGTGATTATAATCTGAGTGTAGTGTGGCTTTGGCTGTTTTCTTTGTATAATTTACTTCAAAAAATAATAATAAAAAATGATGCTGCTTTGAAGTCTTCACCATTTAGTCTTAATTTACTAAATACATAGCAATAAATGAATAGACAGTAAATAGCAATAAATAAATAGACAGACAGAAACAGTCTGTTTTGGATGTGTAGCTACACAGAAAATGTAACGCATTCTCATCCCAAGGCGTCATATACTGACCCTCTTGACATTTCATCAACATCCTACGCATATGGCACCCTCTAGCGTCAATATGAGACACAGATTATGGGTTAAGGTTAGGGTTAGGGTTAGGGTTAGGGTTAGACCGCTAGGAGGCACCTTCTGGCCCATTTTTATCTGCTTCTAATATTGACGCTAGAGGGTGCCATGTGCGTAGGATGTTGACGAAATGTCAAAAGGGTCAGTATATGACGCCTTGGGATGAGAACGGTCTGGAAAATGTCAGATTCTTTACTCAAAATAGCATTTTTAATATAAATTCCATTAATCTATGATAATGATACTAATTACAATGTCAAAGGAAATAGATTTTGTCAGTCAGTATCATTATGAGCATCAAAGAAAGGGAAAATACAGATCTTGTTCTGGGTTTTTGTCTCTACCCAATTCACTTGTGACCCCTTAAACACTTAAGGACAGGATGAGTTTATCAGATTGGACACATCACTGAAATACCTCCTGCACTTATCAGATTGACCACATTTAAGAGTGTAATATATATGACCAATTCGCTTTGCCAAAATTCCCTCAGAAACGATGTATGTAATGAAGAGCAGGAAACATCCCCTCCACATCATGATTCAGCCTCTTCAGCCCTGATGTTGGAGGCTCCGTCTTGTTACCGAATGCTGTGTTTTGTCCTCTAAAATATTTGAATCTCTAGGATTAAAGTTTAATGGTCACTTTTAATTTTTAATGACTCAACTTGAAATGGGGATATCAAATATCCACAGCTCTTAAGAAAAGTTTGGTACAGGTACTTTGCATCAAGATAATGATTGTGGAGTTTATCAATGCACTAAAGGGCATTTCTTTACTCCAATTTGAGTAGACATAGTGAGTTTTACTTGTGTGTATTTGAATGGAGGACTTTTCTCTTACCTTGAGTCTCTCCTCATGTTTAATCTCTGCAGAGTTTTCCCTCTGATGAGGGCTGGCCATTCCCCAAATACCTCGGTGCCTGCGGCCGGATGGTGGCGGTGAATTACGTGGGCGAGGAGCTCTGGAGCTTCTACAATGCACCCTGGGAGAAAAGAGTGGATCTGGCCAAGCAGCTGATGGACATCGCCGAGCAACTGACCAACAACGACTTTGACTTTGCCCTTTACCTCCTAGATGTGAGCTTCGACAACTTTGCAGTCGGGCCTCGTGACGGAAAAGTCATCGTCGTCGATGCAGAAAACATCATAGTGGCGGACAAGAGATTGATTAAGCAGAGTAAGTAATGACTTCACTCCAGGATCTCCATGCTCCTCTTTTACAGCATTAATAAATTGTTTAGGAAACTGTTATCCAGGTTAGATGGTGTGGTGGTGATGTTGTTGTTGTTTTGACCCACTTTCAGTTTTCCCTCAGATAGGCTGGAGCAACTGTTTTTTAGACCTGTTTGTTTCTGTACTTTGCCATCCCCATCAAAATAAATGTTTTTCAGGACTTTCAGGAAGAATTATCACAGTATTACAGACCAGATGGAAACCTGCATGGGCCTCCCACGCTCTCTGATTTGTAATTAAATTCTTATTGCAGTTTCTTTTTTGGGACTTTTAAATAACTCTAGACATGGATAAAGCACAGACAGCTTTCCTGTAACTCTGTAGAACCCAGGGTCGGAAATTAGATGGGAACTTGTTCCAAAATACACTCCAAATTCAAGATAAGGGTGCAGAAAATTTAAATGACCGTCACGATTAAAGTGAAATCTAAAAGTGAACGTAAAGTGTTGATTGCAGCATTACATTTCTGCTCACATTAGATCACATCACATATTTTGCGGAGTTGAGCATTATATAACCAATCACGCATATTTCTCTTGTGCTTATGAGGGCAATGGCCAATCATAGGTGTTTAGTCACTGCTGAAAATGTAATTGGTAATTACCAATACTGTTAGTTAAGAGCAGCAGTGGCACAAACTTTACAAAATTGGTTAAAAACCTTACATAAATTTGTTTTAATAAATTTGTTAATCACTGTAGTCTATATAGTGAATATAGTATCACTAGATCAAAAATTAAAACAATGAAGATAATAAAAACGAATAAAATCACTGCAATGCTCTGCAGGAACATGCATCCCGTGCACTTTGATCATGGTCAGTCTCCTCTTACTGTCATTTCTTTTCCTGTAAAAGCCTCTGATGTTTATATTCAGACAATAACACGTTGCTGTCCCTTCACAGTTGCTACTCTCATAAACTACTCACACTGCATGTTGATTTTTAAACCTAAATAGAAATGTTAAATAACATATTTCAGCACACTGAATGTTTTTTTGCGCTGAATATTGTTTCTCTCACCTCTCTGTGTTCCTTCTGTTTGGCACTCTTTAAGTAAAGATTTCAACTTAACGCAGACTGTCAGGGAGGGCCTTTATGCAAAAATGGAAAGGCTTTTGTGAATTTGTGATATTTACAGATAAGGATATGACCGTTAACTAAAAGTTCCTTTTCAAGGGAACTTCGAACTGCGTCCTCTAGGGGCACTATGGGGAACACCTCGTCGTGACCCGGGTCTGAAGCATACATTGAAAAAACACCAACAAGTTGGCCAGCGACAGCCTATGATGTCACTACCGGTGCAACTATAAATAAGCACCGGGAGAACACGTCACCCTCTTCTTCGTCTTCATTGATTGTTTTATTTGAAGCGTACAGCGTCTAGGAGATCATGTTTCTCGACAGAGGCTTTGCTCTGATACCTGCAGTTCACACGGCTCGAATACTGTGGTGTGTGTGTGTAGTCAAGAGCAAGCGCAAGTGTTCAGCTCTCGAGGGAGTTCGATGTGCTCTGCCGAGCTCATTGTAATGCATTCGCAAGATGTGAGTATTTCACTATTTACCAGAATTTGTAGCAAAATTTGCATGATTGCGTTCGCCTCTCGCAGGAATAGCGATACATACGCGGCAGCAGTTTTTGCTTGAGCTTGATTTCTGTGATAATCTAGCGAGTAGGCAGAGCGTGTTTAGCTCCTGCGGAATAAATGCTGCGCGTTGTGTCGCGGTGAGAACATGTAAAGTATCTGATGGGAAATTTCTCCCTATCAGTAATTTCCTTTTGTTTATGTTGCACTTTGGCTGAAATTTTTTTAACTTGTTAACTGGAAACTTGTTAAGCAGGCACTAGCAAAATGTTTAGAAGATGTGTGCGTCCATGTCATCATTGTTTGATACCCGATGACACACAATCTTGGCGTTGGTTGTTTGGGCTAAGAGCAATAATGCAATATCTTTGAGGGGGCAATTTCCGTGCATTTGTGAGCGTTTAAAAAAAAAAAAAGTCTCCGCTCTCGGTTGTCTCTCTTTTCGAGGAAAGAGGGGCAGACATCTGCTTCCCTCGAACTATTGAGGCTATGGAACACTCCGCCGCAAGATTGGACTTGCCATGGAAACATGCTAAGAAGATAACGCCGCAAGGTCGTCTCAATGAACGTTATCTTTCTGGCCATAGTCCTCCAACTCAGATGAGGCTTCCATTTTCTTCCTGATCTCCTTTCAGAGATCAAGTAGAAATGGAAGAGGCCGTTTTTCTTGAGCATCCAACGCGCATTGATTGCACATTAATATATATATATATATATATATATATATATATATATATATATATATATATATATATATATATATTGCTGGAGGTTATGTGTTTGAGTTTCTTTGCAGTTACAGAAGTCTTCTTGTATATGCAGTCTCAGGTGATGCTCCCCTCGGCAGAGGTTTGTAAATTTGATCTTGCCTCTCCCGTGCGGTTCGGCACCTCAGTGATGCTTAGAAAGCTTTAAGTACACACGCTAAGCTCTGTGTACTTTCTGAAAACCATATGGTGGTAAGTGTGCACGTGAGCACTTTGCGCACTTTCTAAAATCCACATAAGTTGTAAGTGTGCACGCAAGACTCTGCACTCTTTCTGAAATCCGGTACGGTAAGGGTTACGTGCTCAGCTTTGTTCCCTTTCTTTCAAGATGGTTAGACCTTGTTTCCTTGGGCTCCACTCAACCAGTGTGTTTTTATTAAAACACTTCAAGCATAGCTTCCCTCAACATGAAGGGCTATTGTGAGCCTGGCGCTTCCCCTTAAGCGCCTGAGTTCTCAAGGTTTCCTATGAGCGCGCTACTCTCTTTCTGAATTCAGATTTCTCCTCTAACATGAGAGTTGAGTTCTCTGTTTTTCCCAGAGCACCTGGCATCCAGCAGCATCATGTAAAGTAGGCCCTTCCTTCGCCTCTCTGATGCGCTGGTTTTTTCTAGCTGTTCCAGCTTGGAACATGTGGTAGGTCGAGCTTCCCCTCGTTTGAGAGCTGGGTGTTTACCCTCTACCCCGTGTCGAGGCCCTACAGGTAAGTTGGGTATGTAGCCTAGGCCTTTGGCCGTAAGGGATGATGTCACAGACAGCCATCTAATGTCCCAGGTGCAACTCCCATGGAAATGGTAGAGTTGGTACTTACTGATACTGGCCTGCACTCCCCTCAGCATGGCGGCATGGGTATACTGTTCCCAATAGCGCCCCCTAGAGGACGCAGTTCAAAGTTCCCTTGAGAGGGAACATCTCAGGTTACGAATGTAACCATGGTTCCCTTAGTAGGGAACAAGACGCTGCGTCCTCTAGCTTCCTGTCATGCTTTGGACGCAAGCTTCAGACGAAGAAGTGGGTGACGTGTTCTCCCAGTGCTTATTTATAGTCGCACCGGTAGTGACGTCAGAGGCTGTCACCAACCAATTTATTTATTGATTGATTTATTACAATTTTAATTTACATACTTTATGTAGGCAATTGTTGTGTAAATACATACCATCTTTGAGCAACATTAAAAATAATAGCTATGTTAGATGCAGCTTTTGTTCCACATTTGCAGTGTAAAGATAGCTTCTGTTGATGATAACATTTTATTGGTAACAGTCTATAGTAAGTGATTGGCTGAATGTAAGTATTGACATAAAAAAAAAACAACGCAGAATACATTTAATGAGGTGATTATAGAAATGTTCCATGCTAAGATAAAAATTGCTTCTTAAAATAAATTCCAATGGCCAAACATTGCCCTTTTATTGAAAAGTTAGGTTTTAGTCTTGATAATGCATGGGATTTAATTTAAATTCCAGTTTCACGTTTAAGTAAGAATTGCTGTAGAAGTGAATTGCAGCAGATGAACATGGCCCAAAGATGCACTTTTGATTCTGGACTGTAGTGAGTTGGCATGGATGGGTGCAGTGCTGGACCAAGTATGCATGCCAGTGGATCTGCCATCCAGAGAGGGCAGGCTGGGCTGGCGGATGAACTTGGAGCATGTGTGCTACATAACAATGGCTATTTGCTTCAGCCTGCCAGCGTTTATCTGAATGGAGCTTGTGTGTGTGTGTGTGTGTGTGTGTGTGCGTGCATGTGTGTGTGTGTGTGTGTGTGTGTGTGTGTGTGCGCGCATTTGCTTCCAGATGGGTTTTTCTAAAATGTTAGATAACACCAGCTTTTTATATCAAGTTTCTATTCTGAATTGACATGTACATATGTTGGGCATCAAGTTGAAAGTCTTTTTTTTCATCTTTTAAATGTAATTAATTCTGCTTATAATATCTCTGTACATTAATTAATGTGAGCCTTTTAAGGATTGCCGTTCATGGATTCAGAAATAATTTCTATGCTATTCTATTTCTATTTTTATTGTGATTATCTCAAGTGATGCCAATTTTTGTTTTTTTAATAACATTTAATGCTTACACTTTATAATTAGATTTTATTATATAATAATAATAATAAATATATATATAAAATGCATTAAATCGTTCAAATTAGTTAATTTGTTAGCATTAACTAAGAACTATTGGTCGAGAAATATTGTTTTTTTGACAGCCGATGCCAATATCTTGGAAAGCAGGGGGCTCAATAGCCGATATATATATTTTTTTATTTATTTAAGAAATGTGAAATCTTTTGACAATGGATTAAAAAAATATATGGGTAAAATTATTTACACATAAATACTTAAATGTTTTATTATTTATTATCACAAATAAATATTTAACAAAAATATAATTAAAAAGAAAGTAAACACTGTAACCAACAGGGCACTCAGTATTCTGAATAGTTTGTGTGCATTGGGAATCATATTTTTCAAATAAAACCCATTTTATATACAGCACACAGTGAAAATGACATAAATATAACCGTGGGCAAATGCATAAAGCACAGCATAATTTCAAATCATAAGTTTAAAGCATTAAATTCACACGGACCCACCGTCACACAGAGAACACGCGAATGTACTGGATAAAAATGCACACCTGACAAGATCTCACAGCTGGATTCGACTAAGTTTGCAAGGTTTGTGAAAATAAATGTTCATTAGCCATTCAAAGATGTATTTAAATGCGTATTGCTTAATGCTGATGGCAAATGAGAAAGTTTTATAATGTTAATAATATAATATAAGAGTAAATAATAATTATAATAATGATGATGATAATAATAATAATTATAATAATAACTATGCACCCGTTTGTAAGGAAATTAATTTCTCTATCCAATGCTGTCACATCACGCGACAAAAGAATGACTTGGAAAACTCAATGGGTGAACTAATCAATTCTCAATAGTTTGAACTAATAATCAATAGTTTGCGTAATTACTAGATATGTTAGGGAATTAACACTTAACATTTTAATTACAATTTGCTAAAATGAACGAAATAACTCAAAAAAAGATTTGTTCATTTTGCTGAACGAGACTCAAAGGACTGAGTTGGTAAAATGATCTGAACTTCCCATCACTTGTGCGCTCAGACGTTGCCTTTCTCAGCACCTTCCAAAAAAAAGTCTGGTGCACAGTCAAAATAAAAGTCCCACCTCAAACACATAAGCCAAGTAGAAAAACGTAAAAAACGGCCTTGGCGATATATCGGTCGACTTTTACTAAGAAAAATACTTCTACAGAATTTAATAATCTTAATTTTAATTTTAGAATTTATTAATATTGTTTACGATCAAAAGTTGTTTCAGACAAAATCAACTTTATTAACATTTTTATTAACTAACATTTAACAGAGGTTAATATATTTGTTCATTTTTAATTGTAAAGTATTACATGTTTAGTTTTTACAGTTTAATAACATCCGGTGGTGAATAGACAAAAAATTATAATAATAATAATAATATTTACCGTATTTTTCGGACTAAAAGTCGCACCTGAGTATAAGTTATATTAGTCCAAAAATACGTCATGATGAGGAAAAAAACATATATAAGTCGCACTGGACTATAAGTCGCATTTATTTAGAACCAAGAGAAAGCATTACCATTTATGTTTTCAGTGTAGACAACAGGAGCAGTGAGCAGCATAGAGCGCCCTCTGGCGGCTGTAGACGGTAATGTTTTCTCTTGGTTCATTTGTCTTAGTTCATTTCTCTTGGTTCATGTCAAATTAATTTTGATAAATAAGTCGCACCTGACTTTAAGTCGCAGGACCAGCCAAACTATGAAAAAAAGTGTGACTTATAGTCTGATTTTGTTCCAAACCTGTATGAATTTCTTTCTCCTGCTGAACACAAAAGAAGATATTTTAAAGATTGTCTAATCTGTTTTTGTCCATACAATGATAGTCAGTGGGGTTCCTTTGTGTTCCATAGAAGTCATACTGGTTTGAAATTACATGAGGGTGAATAAATGACAAACTGTCTCTTTAATGTAAGATTTCCATGAGTTCTGGAAAAATATTTTGTGCTGTTCCTCCATAAACCTCTGGATGTGATTCTCAACACACACAGCAAAAGAGAAAAGTGCCGAAGCCAGCGTGTGCTCTGATTGGCTCTGGCACATTACCTCCCATGGATCTCATAATTGGCTTCCATGAGTGTGATTGGCAGTGCAGTGACTTCATTTTCTCTAATTAGTTATTGGCATGATATTGAGCTGTGTCAAATGACCAAGACAGCAGATCCCCAACTCTTTAAGGCGCTTTATGACTCAATCTAGTTTTGCTGATGAATAGATGTCACAGCCCAGTCTATTTCTGCACCCCACCACCTCTTCCTAGAAGATCCTCAGATTTATTGATTTGTTCAGCATTAAAATGGGCAGCTAGAGAAGAACTGCACCTGCTTTCAGAAGAATTTCGTATTTGTCTTCTCACAGTGAAGAGCTGAATCAAGTCAAGGTCTTTATTCTGCAGAGTGTTGTTCCATTTTAGTGTAGCTTGTTCTTTTTGAAGAAGATTGAAACAACAATAAATAGAGTGATGTGTAATAATAAAGAGCTTTGTTGTTGTTGTAGTTGTTGTGTGATACACAGAATCTAACAGCAAGCTGTTTTTAAAAGGAAAAGCCAGTGGAATAGGGAATAGGCCGGATTGAATAAAAGTCAGCTGACTGAAACTGCATGTTGTGAAACACAGGAGAACTTCACAAGAAGTTAAATCATTGCTTCTGCAAAGGATAGTATACTTGTGTTGAATATTAACATGAAATTGATCCATTTTTTCCAATTAATACACGTTTCTTTACTTTTTATTTTATTTATTAAGATTTTGACCTATAGCCAAATATTTAGGCACTGTTTTAGGTTAATGTATTAGGTAATGCAAACTTTTTCAATGTTTTATTTAATAATTAAGAGTAATTGAATGCCAGTTAACATTGTAATGAAATCTACTGCAAACATGCTATAAGATTAGATTAAAAAATAATGTTTGGTGTAATGAAATGTTAAGTCAACCTGTTGAGTTCAGTCTTTCTAGAACCCCAAAGCAATGACTGAAAAGTACTCTAATCTCTGCCTAATCACCGGTCGTACACTACCGGTGAAATTGCAATTTTTTTCATATAAAAAAAAACACATGCTCACCACAGCTACATTTATTTGATCAAAATACAGCAAAAACAGTATTATTGTGAAATATTATCACAAGTTAAATTATTATTCCAATTGTTTTCTTTTGTAATTTATTGTACCAATTTATTTTCATTCCCTAATGCTGATTTAGTGCTCAAATATAATTTATTCTTATTATTATTAGTTTTGCATTCTATGATAAATGGAAAGCTCAAAAGCTTCATTTATTTGAAATCTTTTGTAACATTTTAAATAGTCACTTACCCTTTAATGGATTCTACTGAAGCTCAAAGTAAACTGGCCTACATGTTACATCAAGCTACCACAGCTACAAAATGATAACAGGTGTTAGGCTGTTTTGATTAACTACACCAAATATTGCAAGAACAGCTTTTGATTAGCTGGTATGAGCGGCTGCCCCCTGGGGTCCAATCCGAACGGTGCTGTGCAGGGGTACTAACTCTTCATGACACCAGCAGTGTCATAAATACTGATCTCATTCTGCTCTAGCTCCGCTTCATAGGGCCATATGAGTTTTGGTTTTGTTTGTTTTTCCTGTTTACATTTTTCTGGATTCCATTCTGGATTCTTAACCCTAAATTTGGCAGATATTATGCAACATTTGACTGTTTCTTTTATTTATTTATTTATTTATTTTTGTGTCAGATAAACCAGAGAACTATGACGTGTGGTACGAGAGCCGCTACGAGGAATGCGACAAAGAGGCCTGCCTCTCCTTCTCCAAGGACATCCTCTGCTCTCGAGTCACCGTGGACCACAACTACTATGCTATCTGTCAAAACCTGCTTTCCAGATTCGCCACGTGGCGGGGCACCACGGGCGGTCTCCTCCATGACCCCCCTGCCGACTTGGTCAAAGACGGCCGCCTCACGGCTCTGCTGGACCAGTGCACCAGGCCTCAGAAACAGTACGGTCGCTTCCAGGCAGCTAAAGAACTGCGGGAGTACCTGACAGAACTCACACAGCTGAGCAATACTAACAGGTAGTGTCCAGAACAGGGAACATTCTGTGCCCCCACTCCTCCTCAAAAAAGACTTCTGAAGTAATTTTTACAAATGTGCTACCAGATTCTGGAACACATCCATTCACCATTGGCTCCAGTCCTCTCCAGGGACTAATTAAAGAAGTTTGCACATGAACATGGATTAAAGGGTCGTGTGAAGATCAGCAGACTAGAGGCTCAAACTGCTATGATCACACTGGTGTGTGTGTGTGAGATTGTGAGATGATTGTAATATCTGGTGCTTCAGTGAACCCTTGCTACCAATATAGGTTCTGATAAAGACCCTGTAGTACGGTTTCTAATGAATTAATAAATTGAGGGCTGTAGGTGCACCATGAGAAGGGGTTATAACTGAAGTAATACAGGAAGCTTTGTTTATATTTGGGTGAATTTGAACAAAAACATGTCCAGGTAATGTTTTATAAAAAATGCTTTTAAAAAGATTTGATTAACGTTAATTTAAAGCAATATAATTAAATATATATTTTAAAATATAAATTTAAATCAGTATACATTTTCTTTAAGGAAAATAAATTTTTTTGGTGAAATATTACTTGGATATGTTCTTGACAGGCATTGAGATTCATGCATTTGTGCTTTATTTTAGTCTCTATATTCGATTAACCGTCTGGTTTCTTTGCTATGGGAAGACAAGTCTTAACTGAATTTGAAAGTGTGAATGGTCAAATTATGCCTGTGATGGACGTGACATTTGATCAAGAACTTTTTGGTGAGACATTGATGCATTCAATGCCAGTGATGGTAGTTGAATTGATTTAATAAACAAAATGAAATGAAAATACAAAAAGGAGAACAAAATGGGTTTGAAACAACCAAGTATGCAAAAATTCAAATACCAAAGACTATTATCACCATTGCTTTGACCAAGAGTGTTCAAAAGGGAAACCACAATAAAGCTGTTATTTTTTCATGTTCCTGTCTTCATAACCATTAGAGTTGTTGTTGTTTTCACCTTTTTTTTTGGACCAATGCAGTTAAAATTCCCATATGCTGGCAACCATGACATATCGTCTCCTTCACTTGCACTTGCATTTGCATTGTGTTTACAGAGACAAGTTGCACTACACTGTCAGATCATAGTTTTTCCTCTTAGACCCTTTAATGTTTTGCCCTCTTATCAGTTTTGACTCCATATTTTTAATGTCCCCCCCCCCCCCCTAATAATGTTACCTGTGTGCCATTTTCCATGTTTGTAATGAGCAATACTGGTAGTTGATTGAGCCTAATGAATCATAACTTTTAAAAATGTATCACATTTCATATTGCTTTGTAGGCATTCCAAATTTTTAAATATGATTTATTTTTGTATTTTCTTTAAGAAAAGTCTGCTGTTCTGTATGTGTTTGTTTTGAGACTGGGGAAAAGTCTGGTTGTATTGTGCCTTTCATTCAAAAGTTGTATTTTTGACTGGATAAGAATATAATTATATTAAAGTATGACTACAGTTACCTGCTCTGATTTTTTTTTTTTTTTATTATTGAATCAGCAGTATTGAATTGAATATGAGGTTTGATAACGGCAAATATTCAATTTAAGGCTGCATCATTTTGATTCTTAAGGTAATAAAATATCTTCAGGTGTGTGTATCTCTGAAGACCTCCATATGGTTGCATCTGGAATGAAGCCAACACATATCCTGAGCAGAAGAGAGAGCAGTGTGAGAAGATTAAACTGAACAGAGAATGAACCCGTTATTATTATTATTATTTAGTCTTTCAGCTTCAATATAACTTGAATTGCTTCAGGATAATCAATAGTTATCAGGAGAAACATTATTTTTGTAAGCCAATATACTGTGAATAAATATAAAGTGTTTGTCGTTTGGTTGACCACAGAAGTCATTAATATCAGGGCCTGTAGCTGGAGTCGAGGTCTGCACTCCCCTTTGTGCTTGTTCCTGTGATGAATGGAGTGACTCTGAGCTAAAGTTAAACACCTTCACCAATGGCATCTAAATATAGTCTTCTTCCTCTGGTTGCAAAACCCATGGCAAGAATAAGAGAATACAGAGTAAGCGCCGCTCTGACAGTTTTCGAAATCTAGTGGAGAGGGAAATATTGATAGTAAAAAAAGACATCCAATATCCCAGACAGTCCGAAACCATTCATATTATTCACCCGTTTCATTCACTCTAGGCTAGATCCAGCCAAACGCCAAACAAGCAAGTTTCAGGCTTCTTAAATGGTTTCAGGAGTGGAAAAAGTACCAGTGTCAGAAATGATTTTATTAGAAACCTTTTATTAAGAAGCAACATTTGTGATTTTAAGGAGGAACTTCTTTCAAACCACATAAAAGCATACTACTTATCCTATGAAATGCTGAAAGGCATGTTTTTATGGGTTATGAATAATATCCATATTAAAATATACAAGATATCAAAACAAACACACTGTTAAGACATGCAGTAAATTACCAATCAAAAGTTTGGGGTCAGTAAGAATGATATTGTGAATTTTACAATGTTAAATGAATATGTTATACTTTAATATATTTTAAAAATGTAAAATTTTTTCTGTGATGCAAAACTGAACTTTTAGCAGTCATCAAGAAACATTAATATTACTATTATTATTATCATTATTGTTTTATTATCAATGTTGATAAATATGTGCAGCTTAATATTTAATATATTAAAACAACTATTGTTAAAAATTAGTTTAAAATTATTTAAATGCCTATTGTTAATTAAATGTTGTGCAAATTGATATTTTTGTAGAAACAGATCATTTTAACAGTAGTTTTCAGTATTTAATTATAAGATTTGCTCAGTTAATGGGCCCTATCATACACCCGGCACATGGCGCAAGTGTTTTTGCTAGTTTCATCCCGACACAGTTCTCATTTTCCCGTCCTGTGCCACGTTGTTTAAATATCAAATGCATTTGCGCCCTTTTGTGGATTCATGGGCATGCTGGTCTAAAAAAGAGGTCTGTCCAGGCGCATTGTTGGCGCATTGCTATTTTGAGAAACTGAAAATAGACTGCGCCATAGATCAACTCAAACCTGGTCTAAAGTCAATGATGCAAAATTTATTTTGTTATTTAAAGAGCATGTTAGTAGAAAATGCACCTCTGGGCGGGTCCACAATGCCTCGTTCACTTATTACACAGAGTGACGCGCAGCAGCACACAAAGATTTTAACTATGAAACAATAAAAGATTAAAATGTAAAAGATTATTAAGGTGTAGGCTACATGAATATAAAAATTCCTACATGTCATAATGGATAGCCATTGCATGTTTTAGAATTAGGGTGCCTATTTGCTCGCACGCAAGTAGCTCCGTTTCATCTCTGGAGATGTGTTCTATCTTTGCGCTTGCCTCTTAAAGGGAATGGGAGACGACACTGGTTTATTGCACGTTACGCCCAAAATACACCCATTACTCATTAAGAGAATAGGGACTACCCATTTAGACCATGCGCCCGGGCGCGCGACTATTTTCCTGTTGTTAAACTAGCAATAGTGGTTTCAGGCATGCCCTGAGTGCACCTGAGCATTGCGCTTTAGGCCATGCGCTTAAATCATTAAAATAGAGCCCAATGTGTGGGCTGCTTAGTGGCCATAAGTTCAGAAAAAAAATCATTATTTCATTGACACGATAGTCTGAAGATTTACAAGTCAAGATACTGGTCATGACCTCAATGTCCTGTCTGAATGCAGTTTAAAACATGCTGGAAGTCTTTATTTTTATTTTAGAAAGTCCATGCAGGGCGACCTTTGCCAATGTGAACTGAAGCCTCTCAGGCTGTTTAGACTGGGGTCACTGCACCTTCAGTGAGAATGGAAAAGTGGATTTATGACAACTTTATATAAAGAACAGATCAAGTTTTAGCCTATATATATATATATAATATATATATATATATATTTACATAAAACAGTACATTATTCGTTGCATGTGTGCACCAAATAATGTAATAATAATGTTTTATTTGAATGATGTTGCTTCAGAAAACACCAGATCCTAAATTAGAACACATCTGCACGTTATGGTCGGAGGAACGTCCAGCTGTGTGGGGTTATATAAACTGTTTCATTATCTGGATGTTTGGTCAGGTTTACAGAGTGAACTTCATGAATCAATTTGCTAGTGGCAAATCTACAGCTGCGAATAATGTTATTCAGTCTCAACGGGGAACGCTTGCATATTGCAGCCACTCTGTTGCTGATTATACAGACAAAAACATCAGATCATAAATGTCAGCATGTACTCGGAAGAACCACATGGCTGTGGTTTTCTGTCATTTGTGCTGTAAGCACAGATGTTGCAGCTATATTTCACTGTAAATAGGGGCAGCAGGAAAGAAGCTAATGAGCAGCTTCTGGAGGGGAACTGTGTGTGTGTGTGTGTGTGCTTATTCTTCGTGCAGAGATGAGAAACTGAGTGCAAATAAAGATAAAAAAAAGAGATCTAAATGATAAGCACCTGATCTGACAGTGCCGACAACACCATAATCTATATCTACCATCAACTAAGAGCTCAAATCAGAACACACAGAATCTTTATCTAAACTGTAGCTAGAGACTGCAGCTGCCTTCTGTCAGCATCCTACAGTAAGACAAATATTAACTCACAAATGACTGATTTGGGCACTGTACACAGGCATCAACTATGAAAGTTTGATTTCAAAACTGGTGATGTGAGAGGACATCTTTTATTCTCTTTATTTTGCTATACTGTATTAATATATACATAGTACAATAATATAGGTACACAAATGTAAGGGTAAAATTGCAATTGTTTAAAGTGATTTTAGCCATTTTATAAATATTTGTCAGAAGGGTCCAGCCACCAGAATCCCTATGAATTAAAATATGTTTATCATCAACATATCCTCATCCATCTTGGCTTTATATTTTTAAGTGAACTAAATATATCTAGCACTAGTTTGAAATATTTAGTTTTTAAATTATTTGCCAAGATGGTGGATAAAATGCGGATTGTAAATATAATTCACTGCTGACAACTATTAATAAAGATTAACTATTTAAGTCCTAAATAATGAGCCTTTTTTTCCACTGCGTTAAATATACACACAGTTTTGAGGTGAAATAGTCACGTTTTAATTATTTTAAACAATTATAGATATTTGCCAGCAATGGATAATTTATAGGAATATTTATAATCCACATTTTGTCCACCATCTTCAGTGTTTATTTATTCTCTGAGTTAAGTATACATATTACACAAATTTGGGGATAAAATATTATTTTTTCCCCTGTACATTTTAACTAATTTTACTGATAATTTCCAGTATTCCATGAACTAGAAGTATGTTTATAATAAGTTTTTTCATTCACCATCTTGAAGTTATATTTTTCAATTAACTAAATACTTTTAACGTGCAATTTTGGGGAAAAAAATTGTCTTTTTAACCTTTTTTCTTTCTTTTTTTTAAATTAATGTGTTATACGTATATTTGTTATCAACATTTTGTCCATCATCTTGTATTTACATGCATTATGGGAAGTGTTGTAGTCGAGACCAGCTCATTCGAGTCCGAGTAAAGACCAAGACCAGAGGTGATTGGGTCTGAGACAAGACCTAAAGAAATCTTCAAGAGTATGTAAAATGTTTGGTGGAAACAATAAAATTGGTACCATACTCAAACAGTATATCAAATATAACATGGCATGTACAATGTATTTTGATATAGGTTTAAAAAATATTATCAGTAAAGGGTAAAAAGGCCACATATCATATATTGTTTCTTTTTTAGAGTCTTACTGCACATGAACTCTTTGTGGTTTTTATATGCAAACTGAATAATAGATGATGTAACAGACGTTTTAAAAAATTGTGTTAAGTGTTAATGTAAGTCCATGAGACATCCTGACCTGAGTCCTGCTGCCTCTACACTAACGTTACGCTAACACCTCATGTCACAAGAAAAATCACCAATCATTGAACGTGTCAATCATACATCAATTTAAAGAAATATTAACATACAGTAATAATCATGAAATATTTTGTCTGGGACTCGAGTGGACTCGGGAATAAGTCTGATTCCTAATAGTCAATACTGAGTCAAAATGCACACAAGTCCATGACAAGACCAAGACCATTAAAATACGGTCTCGAGACCGAGTTCAAGACGGAGTCCGAGTCTCGAGTACTCAACACTGATTATGGGACTGTCTTAAGTGTCTTAAAGTCTTAAGTGGCAGCATAATGAAGTTGCCTACAATTTGAAATTAACTTTGCATCTGGATTATGCCTATTATATCTTAAAATGGTGCATATGTAGGCATCTCACTTGGTCTTGGAGCAGAGCTGGAGTCTTTTCTGTTAGTACAGTTCTATGAGATGGCCACAGGCACTGGGGTTAGAGAAACAAAGTGTGCTTGGAAAACCAACACAGCGGGGCGTCTGAACAGCTGTGCCCCCACTACTCTCACTGCCCACATGACCAACCCACAGAACACACATAGGATGGGATTACTATTGACCCAAGCAAAAGAAGAGAGAGAGAGAGAGAGAGAGAGAGAGAGAGAGAGAGAGAGAGAGAGAGAGAGAGAGAGAGAGAGAGAGACATCACTGGGGGACATTTAGAGCTGTGCTGGCCTCACAATCAGCTCTGAGTGTTTTTGCGCACATTTATGTGTGTGTGTGTGTGTGTGTGTGTGTGTAGGACCAAACACTGGCCCCTCTGCCATCCATCTCTATTACTGGCACAAATAACACAGAACTGCAGGACACAGTGTTGTTCAGTTCTTTCTCATTGCTCTTGTCCTTAAAAGCAAACTTCAGAAGACATAGTTTTCTTTAAAGGTAGAATTCACTGAAAAAAAAGGTAATTTACTCTTTCTAATGTCAATTTAAACTCTTATAGCACTTTCTTTCTTGGAATGAAAAATAAGATATTAAGCAAAATGTTCACACTGCTCTGTCATGTACATGTGAACAGAGACACTGACACAAACATTCAGGTATAGTGCGTAATGATGTGTTGTGCCAGGTGTGGTTGACATAAATGAGAATTCAGTGTTAGCTTTGTGTGCCGTCTGGCTTCAGATGATGTAGAATATAATGTACAATATCTGCTACTTCAGCAAAGACCTTGGCAACTGCACAAGCCCTAAGTGAAGACCTTGGCATCTAGATGAGCCCTTTGTCACAGATCCATATGAACGTGCCGTGCCAGTACCAGCTGGGACCAAATGCAGTTTTATCAAGAAGGATGTTCATCGTGCTTAAGGTTAGTAATAAGCCAGTCATCTATTACTGGCTAAAGAGCTGATCTATCTTCATGTTTTTCAACCTGCTGGACACAATACAACTCTTCTCTCCCACCTAATGCTGGTGTGATGTACCTCGCTCAATATACACCATATTTGTTTACTGAGTCCAGAAGAGAACTAGTCCCCCAGCGCAGTCCGGTTTATCCCAAGTTTTTTTCTCCACTTCTGTCACCTAATGGAGTTTGGGTTCCTTGCCATGGTTGGCTTCTGGCTTGCTTAGTTGGGGTCTGAAAGACATGTTTAGTCATTTATTTATATGACCGCATTGACTGACAGCATGCGAACAGATGAGAATAAAATTTGAACTGAATTAAGATGGATGTTGGTCCTGTTGTTTTCTGTAGAGGTGCTTTACAGTTCTATCTTGCAACATAAACTAATAATACATAATACTAAAAGTAGCACCTACGTCTGGAACAGCTTAGAAGAATCAAATTAATCTACCTCTTATATAAAAACATGACTTCAGATTCATTTTAAAAAGCCTATCGTGTAGCATATCTTCTCACGAGCAAACACCTGTCACTCATCATCATGCAATCACCCTGATCTGTTATATATATGAATCTGTCAATAATAATAATAATAATAATATCATCATCATATCATTAATGTTGACCTGGTTTAACTTACTTTTATGTGATAGCCCTATAGTCTAATATGGGCCCTGTGCCTATCTCTGGGTTACTATACCTTAGAAAAAAGATATGCATTAAAACAGATTGTGTGTGGTATAGCTTAATAGTTCTTGTAATTATGTGCCGATTTTTTCAGTTGTTTATGTTGCCCCCCCAAACAAGCCTAATGCCATTTTTGAAAAATCGCTTACCCCACCTTTAAAGAGGCAATACATGCAAGTGGTATAAAGTCTTAAAGGGGCCACACACACAAGCCGTTTATACATTAGAGTTTCTATGACAAATGAGGAGAAAATTATTAGAGAGAAAGATGTCAAATTTGCTGTCACTCCCTCAGCTGTTGTGTTACAAACACTCTGGCAGCAGTGTTAACTAGTAACTGTAATTTATATTTAATCAGCTAATCACATGGCAGCAACTCAATGCATTTAGGCATGTAGACATGGTCAAGATGATATGCTGAAGTTCAAACCGAGCATCAAAATGGAGAGGTAAGGTGTTATAAGTGACTTTGAATGTGGCATGGTTGTTGGTCCCAGAAGGGCTGTTTTGAGTATTTCAGAAACTGCTGATCTGCTGTTATTTTCACTCATAACCTTTTCTAAGGTTTACAGAAAGTGGCCAAAAAAGAGAAAATATCCAGCGAGTGGCAGTTCTGTGGGCATAAAAGCCTTGTTGATGCCAGAGGACAAAGGAGAACAGACAGACTGGATTGAGCTGGTGGAAAGGTAACTCAAAGAACCACTCATTACAAACTGTGGCTACAATTCACACGGGCTCTCCAAAATTGGACAATAGAAGACTGGAAAAGGTTGCCTGGTCTGATGAGTCTCGATTTCTGCTGTGACATTCAGATTATGGTGTCAGAATTGGCATTAAGCAACATGAAAGCATGAATGAATTTAGCATTGTACCAGATGTTCAGGCTGCTGCTGCTGCTGTAATGATGTGAGACATATTTTCTTGGCACACATTGGGATCCTCAGTACCAACTGAGCATCGCTTAAATACCACAGCTTACCTGAATATAGTTGCTGACCATGTTCCTCCACCACAATGAATCCATCTAGTTTGTTACTTCCAGATAACGCGCCAAGCCACAAACCTTAAATCATCTCAAACTGGTTTCTTCATTGTTACAATGAGTTTGCTTTATTCAAATGGCCTCTCTAGTCATCAGATGTCAATTGACTAGAGCACATTTGGTATGTGTTGGAACAGGAGATTCGCTTTTTTTTTCTTCAATAAGCTGCTTCACTTGAAAATGTCACAACACAAAAATACATTGAAACCTTTGTTTAAGCCAAGCTTTAAAACATTGTCAAACAATCAAGATTCAAACCTGCAATCTCCTACAGACATGATAATTTCAAAGAACACTCCTCTGAGTCACAGTTTTAAGTCAAAAATTGAGCCCATCTAAAGGTGAAAGTCTAGAATTGCACTGGGCTACTGTTATGATAATATATATATATATATATATATATATATATATATATATATATATATATAAATATATATATATATATATATATATATATATATATTTTTTTTTTTTTTTTTTGGGAGCTTGACAGTCACTTGCATTGGATAGAAACGTAATAATATGCCTAAAGAGCCACAGAGCTATGGTGGTGGTGAATATAATATATATCCAATTTCCCTTCCACAGTTTCTCCCTATATCTTTCACTTTTTAAGCAATAAAGCTCGCCTAAGGGCTTGAAAATCTCTGTTGAGTCTTTTTGTGCTGAATCTTCAATTTTCACCTTTGAGAGCAGACCAGGTTTTCCATCTCTATTAAATGAATGGAGAGTAAAGACCTGAGGTGCATCCACAGATCAAATGCATTGACATGCTGACTCAGGTGCAGGATGTTCTGAGACACCGGCAACTATATAGCATGGCAGCACTGATCAATAGCGACGCTTGCGATTCAGGACGCTTCCGTGCCGAGCCAACAAATTGGGAAGCTTTGACTTCATCTTTTGATCAACATTTTACCCTGATGAAGATCAGTGCAGAGCAACATGATGTTGACAACATGCCTCTTCCAGAGTGAGCTCACTTCCAAGGAAGATTAGAAAAGGTCTCTGGGTTTCAACCATGTGTGGATTGAGGGGCTCACAAACTTCTGTAATCAGAAGTATTTTAAATGAAAGAACTTTAATTAATCAAAGTTGACAATTATGATGTTATAAAATATTAAATTTCAAATACACGCTGTTCTTTGCTGTTTACTTTTAATCAAAGAAAGAAAGAAAAAACAACATAAAAAATTCTTACCGAATAATAATAATAATAATAAAATCGGTAACACTTTAGTATAGGGTCCAATTCACACTAATAACTAGTTGCTTATTAGGAGGTCTATTATTAACATATTGGCTGTTTATTAGTGCTTATAAAGTACATATAATGTATGACATTCCATAATCCTACCCAATACCCTAAACTTAACAACTACCTTATAAACTATTAATAAGCAGCAAATAAGGAGTTAATTGAGGCAAAAGTCATAGTTAATGGTTAGTTAATAGTGAGAATTGGACCCTAAAATAAAGTGTGACCAGAATCTTTCCCACTGTATAGCTATCAGGATTGGACTGTCTTTGTTGTGTTTCTCCCTCATGTGCCCTTATTTGGTCGTTCCTGTTCCTGTCCTTGTTGTCCCTTAGTTAGTCAATCTATTCACCTGTGTTCCTCCCAATTTCCTCGTCAAGTCATGTATTTAGTTCCAGTCTGTGCGTTCCTCCTTTGTTGGGCCTACCAGTTGTGTACGTGTGTCTTCCTTCCCTTCTAAGTGTGGAGTTACCCTGTGTGTTGGGTTGAATATATATATATATATATATATATATATATATATATATATATATATATATATATATATATATATATAACCGCTATATATATATATATATATATATATATATATATATATATAGAGAGAGAGAGAGAGAGAGAGAGAGTATGTAAAATTAATTCTAACTTATTGATTACTAATTAATCTAAATATAGAGTTAGGGTTAGTTTGTTTGTTAGTATTAGTTTTATAACATTAGTTAACAATTCATCATCATTATTATTATTATTATTATTATCTTAGTTCATTTCAGTATTTAAATTAACTGCAGGCTTTCAGTCACAACAATCTGGAGCTGAACATGCACTGAACTGTGGAGATGATTGTTGTCTTTCAGGAAACCCCCCTGCACTCACTCCCCTCACTCACCATCATGAACAGCACTGTGGCTGCAGTATTCAGGTCATTCAGGTTCCTGAGCATCATCATTTCACATAACCTGAAGTGGGACTATCACATTGACTCCACTGTGAAAAAGCCCCAACACAGGTTTTACTATCTTCATCAAATGAAAAAGTTCAACCTTCCACAGGTGCAGATGATACAGTTTTACTCAGTTGTTATTAAGTTTGTACTGTACACTTCTATAACTGTCTGGTATGGGTCAGCCAACAAATCCGATATAAGAAGAATGTAATGGACTGTTAGGACAGCTGAAAGAATGAAGAAATGGGGAGGTAACATCATCACATACCCCTCTCAGCCTAGCCACAACCTGTTTGCACTTCTCCCCTGCAGGCAGACGTTATAGATTTCTGTGCACTAGAACATCTAGGCATAAAAACAGCCCCAACCATGCCATTTCCAGCTTAATAATAATAATAATTCCTTACATTTATATAGCGCTAGGCACTCAAAGCGCTTACATAGTCAGGGGGTATCTCCTCATCCACCACCAGTGTGCAGCATCCACCTGGATGATGCGACGGCAGCCATAGTGCGCCAGACCGCCCACCAGACACCAGCTTACTGGTGGAGAGGAGACTGAGTGATGAAGCCAATCAGTAGATATGGGGATTGTTAGGAGGCCATGATAGTCAGAGGCCAATGGGCAAATTTAGCCAGGATGCCGAGGTCACACCTCTACTCTTTTCGAAAGACATCCTGGGATTTTTACTGACCACAGAGAGTCAGGACCTCGGTTTAACGTCTCACCTGAAGGACATATATGTATATGTATAGCTTAAACAGTTTACACAGATATTACCACCTGTCTTCTGTAATTTGTCATTTCTTAATAACTAATTATTGTCTTTCTCTCAAGTATTATGTAAATAAATATACAGATTTTTATTTATACAACTGTATATAGAGTAAATAATGTGCAAATCTGTACTAAATTTTTTCTGTATCAGATATATACCACATTATAATTATTATTGTTGTTGTTTTCTTTTCCTAGTCTTATTTAAATGTTTTATTCAGTTCTCAATGTCATGTGTGTATTTGTGTATGTATGTTTTTACCAAGAGAAAAAAAAGGCATTGGCAAGTAAAGCTTATTCTGGTATTTACTAATACATTTTGAAATCAAAAGTAAAAATTAAAAACATAAGTTAATGCACTGTGAACTCATTTGAATCAACAATGAACTTGTTTTTATTTATTAACTAACTAATAAATGTGTTTAAAAGTCACCCATATACATTACCTAACAATTAGATTGTGAAGCGTTATTTTTTTTTTCTTCTTTTTTTTTGCGTGCAGTTTTACAAATTCAGAGCAAAAACAGTTTATTAATCCACAAGTCTTTTCAATGGCTAAAGGAACAGGACCCTTATTGTCTATTTTTGGTACGTTTATAAATGAAAATCCACAAATAGAATACTTGTAGTATAGCCCTAACCATGCATTTGTACTGTGAATTTAGCCTCTCTGAGCAGGGAGAGATTAACACAGCTCAGTGGTCTCAGCATGTCAGGTCAAAGTGAGTATCACACTAAAGACAAAGCAGCCAGCTGGAGCCTCAATCTTGTATTTAATTCCTTGCCGTATTCGTGCATGTGGCATATTGAATAAACCCAAAGAAGTGGAAAGCCAAGTGTAAGACCAGGCAATAGACCGACATAATTGGCTTCCTCTCTAGGGTGAATTGATATGGGTGTTAAATAAGTTTTACGTCTAATTGTAACAGATCATCCATGCTAGCCATATGTAATATTATGTGACTCTGATTCCCTTGCTTACAGTGTATGTGTGTTGTAAGTGGAAAATGTTGATGCTAATTTGTGCTAATTATAAAAGCAGTACCACGCTGAAAAAAAGATGAGTGAGGTTTCCTCAAGGAAAGATTTCTATAAATGTTGAACACTCATTGCCAGCATGTAATGGCATTTTAGATGAGGATGGACAGGAGGCGATGCTATTTTCGGATGCATCAAAGTGCCGCACCACCATACATACCAACCAGACAAATCTGATTTAAAGTGAATTTGCTGCTGAAAAACAGAGGCAGACACTCTGAGACGCACAAAATGAAAATAATCAGATGTAGTAGCGCAGAGAAGGAGAAAGCTTACTGTGCTAATGTGTTGCGTTTCCTCATTTATGCTGATGCATTAGCAACGGCTCCTGTCCTCGTTGAAAATACTTATAGCTCCCTTCGAGACTTGGAAACCTAGCATTAAAACACACACGGTGCATTCACATTTATATTTATTCATTTAGCTGACGCTTTTATCCAAAGCGAATTACAATTGCTATATATCACACTCATTGTTTGCCTGGTGCTCGTGTTCTCGATGTTTCTGCGCAGATACCCGCGATCCTGAAGGCCGACGAGAGCCCCAGAGCGGGCGTGCTTCACGCCGGGGTTAACGACACCACGCTGCGGCAGACGGAGACGCTGAAGAGGGACTTCAGCAGCCTGATCGAGACGGTTCGCAGCACGACGCCCACGGCGACAATCGTCGTGTCAGGACCACTGCCCACGTATCGACGAGGACACGAAAGGTTCAGTAGACTTTTTGCTTTAAATGAATGGTTGTTGTCATGGTGTAAAGAACAGAAACTGCTATTTGTTAATAACTGGAATCTTTTCTGGGAGCGTCCTAGGCTGTTTCGCGCTGATGGATTACACCCCAGCAGAATCGGAGCGGAGCTGCTCTCTGACAACATCTCCAGGACACTTCGCTCCATGTGACTAGTAAGACAATTCTCTAATAACTATTATGATGAGTTTTGTTCCACCCGCTTAAATGATAAAAGTACTTGCGCTGTAAAAACTATTAAGACTGTGTCTGTTCCCCGAATAGTGAGGTCAAAATATAATGTAGGATCTAGAAAAAATCTTATCGTAATTAAACCAGAAAAATGTAAAGTAAATGAACAAAAACAATTTTTAAAGTTTGGGCTCATAAATATTAGATCACTCACACCCAAAGCAGTTATTGTAAATGAAATGATCACAGAAAATAGTTTTGATGTACTCTGCTTGACTGAAACCTGGCTAAAACCAAATGATTATTTTGGTCTAAATGAGTCTACTCCACCAAACTACTGTTATAAGCATGAGCTCCGTCAGACTGGTCGTGGCGGAGGTGTTGCAACAATATATAGTGATATTCTCAATGTTACCCAGAAAACAGGATACAGGTTTAACTCTTTTGAAATACTTCTGCTAAATGTTACACTGTCAGACATGCAAAAGAAGTCTAATGTATCTCTTGCTCTGGCTACTGTTTATAGACCACCAGGGCCGTATACAGAATTCCTAAAAGAATTTGCAGATTTCCTCTCAGACCTTCTAGTTACAGTTGATAAGGCGCTAATCATGGGAGATTTTAATATTCACGTTGATAATGCAAATGATACATTAGGACTTGCGTTTACTGACCTAATAAACTCCTTTGGAGTCAAGCAAAATGTCACCGGGCCCACTCATCGTTTTAATCATACACTAGATCTAATTATATCACATGGAATCCATCTTACTGCTATAGATATTGTACCCCAAAGTGATGATATTACAGACCATTTCCTTGTATCGTGCATGCTGCGTATAACTGATATTAACTATATGTCTCAGCGTTACCGTCTGGGCAGAACTATTGTTCCAGCCACCAAAGACAGATTCGCAAATAACCTGCCTGAACTATCTCAACTGCTATTTGTACCCAAAAATACACATTAATTAGACGAAATTACTGACAACATGGGCACTATTTTCTCTAATACATTAGAAGCTGTTGCCCCCATCAAATTGAAAAAGGTTAGAGAAAAATGTACTGTGCCATGGTATAACAGTAATACTCACTCTCTCAAGAAAGTAACTCGTAGTCTTGAACGCAAATGGAGAAAAACTAACTTGGAAGTTTTTAGAATTGCATGGAAAAACAGTATGTCCAGCTATAGACAGGCTCTAAAAACTGCTAGGGCAGAGCATATCCACAAACTCATTGAAAATAACCAAAACAATCCAAGGTTTTTATTTAGCACAGTGGCTAAATTAACAAATTACCAGACGCCACCTGATTCAAATATTCCACCAACGTTAAATAGTAATGACTTTATGAATTTCTTCACTGATAAAATAGATAACATTAGAAATACAATAGCGAATGTAGATTCTACAGCGTCTAACACTTCAGTTTCATCCATCGCACCCAAAGATAAACTGCAGTGCTTTACAAATATAGGACAGGAAGAGCTAAATAAACTTATCACTGTATCTAAACCAACAACATGTTTATTAGATCCTGTACCCACTAAATTACTAAAAGAGCTGTTACCTGTAGCCGAAGAACCGCTTCTCAATATCATTAACTCGTCGTTATCTTTAGGTCACGTCCCAAAACCATTCAAGCTGGCGGTTATCAAGCCTCTTATTAAGAAACCAAAACTAGATCCTAGTGTACTGGCAAATTATAGGCCTATTTCAAATCTTCCATTTATGTCTAAAATTAATGATAATGATCTGTATGAAGAATTTCAGTCGGGTTTTAGGCCCCACCATAGCACAGAAACTGCACTTGTTAAAATTACAAATGACCTGCTTCTTGCGTCAGATCAAGGCTGCATCTCATTTCTAGTCTTACTTGATCTTAGTGCTGCGTTCGACACCATAGATCATGACATACTCATAGATCGATTACAAAACTATACAGGTATTCAAGGGCAGGCTCTAAGATGGTTTAGATCCTACCTGTCCGATCGCTACCATTTTGTTTACTTAAATGGGGTGTCATCTCATTTATCATCAGTAAAATATGGAGTGCCACAAGGATCCGTCCTAGGTCCCCTTCTATTTTCAATATACATGTTGCCCCTTGGTAATATTATTAGAAAATACGGAATTAGCTTCCACTGTTATGCTGATGATACTCAGCTATATATCTCAACGAGACCAGATGAAACTTCCCAATTATCTAAGCTAACAGAGTGTGTTAAAAATGTAAAAGATTGGAGGACAAATAATTTTCTCCAATTAAATTCGGATAAGACAGAGATATTAATTATTGGACCAAAAAACACCACACAGAATCTTGTAAATTACAATCTGCAACTAGACGGATGTACTGTTACTTCCTCTACAGTCAGAAATCTGGGTGTTATATTGGACAGCAATTTGTCTTTTGAAAATCATATTTCCAATGTTACAAAAACTGCATTCTTCCATCTTAGAAACATTGCCAAGCTACGAAACATGTTATCTGTTTCTGATGCAGAAAAGCTAGTTCATGCATTCATGACCTCTAGACTGGACTATTGTAATGCACTTCTAGGTGGTTGTCCTGCTTCGTCAATAAACAAGCTACAGGTAGTCCAAAATGCAGCAGCTAGAGTCCTTACCAGGTCAAGAAAATATGATCATATTACCCCAATTTTACAGTCTCTGCACTGGCTACCTATTAAGTTCCGTATCAGTTACAAATTATCATTACTTACCTATAAGGCCCTAAATGGTTTAGCTCCTGCGTACCTAACTAGCCTTCTACCACGCTACAACCCATCACGCACCCTAAGGTCACAAAACGCTGGACTTTTGGTAGTTCCTAGGATAGCAAAGTCCACTAAAGGAGGTAGAGCTTTTTCACATTTGGCTCCCAAACTCTGGAATAGCCTTCCTGATAATGTTCGGGGTTCAGACACACTCTCTCTGTTTAAATCTAGATTAAAAACGCATCTCTTTCGCCAAGCATTCGAATAATGTATCTCTTAAATTGTGAATGTAGTTGCATCTGCATTTTTATTCTTTAGCTTGGGTTAAACTAATTTTACTTTGTTGGATCAGCAGCTATGCTAATAATGTCTCTATTTTGTTTCTATGTTTTGCCACGGGATTTACATCCCGTGGTAACTAGGATTTACACAAGCTCCAGTCTGGATCCAGAACACCTGAGAAGAGATGATGCTGACCCTCAGAGGACCCCAGATGATCCTAACCTTGAATCAACAAAACTAACAATTATTGGTACATGTGTGACTGCATCATATAATTACTATTAATTAATAATATTGATAGTTCATCATCTAGCTGTCACACACCTGGACTCATTTTGTGTGTTTTTGCCCCTGTGACCCAGTTTCTGTCTTCGTGTCTGGTTTGATTAGTTTCCAGGTGTGTCTCTTCATTTCCCCATGTGTTCCATGTCCCTGTTAATTTAGTCATGCCATCCACCTGTGTTTCCCCATTATCCCTTGTATAAAAGCCTTGTCCTTTCAGTTCTGTTTGTCGGGTCTACTCGTCTTCTTGTTACTCGTTACTAGTTGCTTGTCCACTTGTCCATTTGTTACTTGTCACTTGCCACTTGTTACCTGTTACTTGCCACTTGCCACCTGTTATCTGCTACTTACCTTGCCTATGTTTTATTTAATAAATCCTTGTTTCGTTTATCCCTCGGCTTCGTGTTCCTTCCAGCAGCGTAAGCCGTGACAGAAGACCCGACCTGAAAAAGTTTAAAAAACTGCGTGTTTTCCCTCCGTTTTGTTTTCCGTTTTTTCACAGTCTTTTTCTTTCCGTAGTGTGTCATGGATCCCCTCTATCGCCCCGAATACCTCCTCCTCCTGCTGGAGCAGGAGGGACTGTCTCTCGAGGACCATACCAGACGGTTTCTCTGGATAGCTAATGCCACCAGCTACCCGGACCACGCGCTCTGCACCTTTTATCACGCCAGCCTGAACTCCAGGTGCAGAGCGTTGTCGCCCGAAGATGGTCCTCGGGAGGATTTCGCCGCCTTTATAGAGTGGAATCTGGTGAGAAATGGGTCACCTCTCACGGTCGGCCCAATGGAGGATCTCGCCAGGTCCACTCTGGACCCAGAGCCCAGCCTACAATCTCCCCACGGTACGAGGCATAAGCCCGAGCCCACCAATGACGGAGAGCCAGAGAGCAACCCGTCAGACCAGGTGCGAGAGCCGGCGACACTGCCCACCACGAGGGAGCAAAATGTGGAGCGCCAATTGGGTCAAAATGAGGGGGTTTCCAGTTCACCTATGCCAGATGCCGGAAGGGCTCCTGATCTTCCGTTAAGCCCAGGACGGGCTCCTGATCCTCCTGTAAGCCCAGGACGGGCTCCTGATCCTCTGTTAAGCCCAGGAAGGGCTCCTGATCTTCCGTTATGCCCGGGACGGGCTCCTGATCTTCCGTTAAGCCCAGGACGGGCTCCTGATCCTCCTGTAAGCCCAGGACGGGCTCCTGATCCTCTGTTAAGCCCAGGAAGGGCTCCTGATCTTCCGTTAAGCCCAGGACGGGCTCCTGATCCTCCTGTAAGCCCAGGGCGGGCTCCTGATCCTCCTGTAAGCCCAGGACGGGCTCCTGATCCTCTGTTAAGCCCAGGAAGGGCTCCTGATTCCCCGTTAAGCCCAGGACGGGCTCCTGTTCCCCCGTTAAGCCCAGGACGGGCTCCTGATCCTCCTGTAAGCCCAGGACGGGCTCCTGATCCTCTGTTAAGCCCAGGAAGGGCTCCTGATTCCCCGTTAAGCCCAGGACGGGCTCCTGTTCCCCCGTTAAGCCCAGGACGGGCTCCTGATCCTCCTTTAAGCCCAGGACGGGCTCCTGATCCTCCGTTAAGCCCAGGACGGGCTCCTGATCCTCCATTAAGCCCAGGAAGGGCTCCAGCCCCAGAGCTTACTCCAATGCCTGCTCCTCCAAGATTCCCACCCTCCCACCCACTCCTGCCTCCTCCTCCGCTGTCGTCTGGCTGCCCCTCTGCTCGCCCTCAGCCTACCATCATTGTGGTGCGAGCTCAGCGGGACCGCCATCCTCCAGCGACGCCTTGGTCGGCGTCTCCCTCACCTCCGCCTCCAGCCTCTGAGGCCTGGACTCCGCCTCGGCCCGTTGACCCGTCGGCTCCACCATGGCTCCTAGCTCCTTCCTCTCCGCCGTGGCCCGGCAGTCCGCAGGCTCTGCCTGGCTCCCTCGTCCCTCCGGCTCCGCCTTGGTCTGGCGTCGTCCATCCTATGCCTCGGGACTCCACTCCTCCGGCTTCGCCTCATCCCTCCGTCCCTCCGGCTCCGTCAGGCTCCTTCATCCCCTCGGCTACACCTCAGTCCTCGGTCACTCTGGCCTCACCGCGGCCTTCCGGATCCACATCGCCGCGTCAGTCACCAGAGCCATCAGTTCCGCCTAGGACCTCCGGTTCCTCCCCGTCACCCTGGCTCTTCGGCTCTTCGGCTCTCCGTCTCCGCCTCGGGCTCCTCCTCCACTTGCTCCGGTGCCGTGGGTCGAGTCCCTGGAGTCGGTGACCATTCCTCCTCCATGGCTCCTTCCTCCGTCGGCCCCACCTTGGGCCGTTATGGCTGTGGCCTGGGTCCTGCTGGGTACCTCCTGTTTCAGATCCTTCCTGTCTCCTCCCTGGCTCCTCCCTCCGTCATCTCCTCCCTGGCTCCTCCCTCCGTCATCTCCTCCCTGGCTCCTTCCTCTGTGGTCCCTGTCTGCTGGACTCCCTTTGTTGTTTCTACGGTGCGAGGACGCACCTACCGGGAGGGGGGAGTACTGTCACACACCTGGACTCATTTTGTGTGTTTTTGCCCCTGTGACCCAGTTTCTGTCTTCCGTGTCTGCTTTGATTAGTTTCCAGGTGTGTCTCTTCATTTCCCCATGTGTTCCATGTCCCTGTTAATTTAGTCATGCCATCCACCTGTGTTTCCCCATTATCCCTTGTATAAAAGCCTTGTCCTTTCAGTTCTGTTTGTCGGGTCTACTCGTCTTCTTGTTACTCGTTACTAGTTGCTTGTCCACTTGTCCATTTGTTACTTGTCACTTGCCACTTGTTACCTGTTACTTGCCACTTGCCACCTGTTATCTGCTACTTACCTTGCCTATGTTTTATTTAATAAATCCTTGTTTCGTTTATCCCTCGGCTTCGTGTTCCTTCCAGCAGCGTAAGCCGTGACACTAGCTGACTACATCTTGTATTATTATTATTATTTTTATTTTTCTAAAATCCTGTCAAACGTGCACAAACTACTAGCTACTACTAAATATTGTAGAAACATAATTTTCTGTAAAGTTGCTTTGTAACGATTTGTATTGTAAAAAGCACTATACAAATAAACTTGATTGAATTGAATTGAATATATGTCAGAGGTCACACGCCTCTGGAGCAACTAGGGGTTAAGTGTCTTGCTCAGGGACACATTGGTGTCTCACAGTGGATTCGAACCCAGATTTCTCACACCAAAGGCATTATCCACTGCGCCAACACCACCCCATTGCTTTCAAAATGGGTCTGTGTTTATTTTCTGAATGGCCAACCATCTGGTGGAATGCTCTTCTGGTGAAATTTTATGTGGTGCACACTTGGAAATGTGTAATTTAAAGTCGTGGTGTATAATCTGGACTGCAGTGAAGACAAGTTATGATTTTAAAAGGCATAAACTGTATTTATAAGGAGAAAAATTGTGTCGATATAGGACGCTAATAAGATTATTCTATTTTTAGGAAAATTCATCTTAATTTTTCAACATCTAGGCTTCATTGATCTTGGTAATAGGTGAACACAGACAGTGTCTCTGATAAGGTAACAAATGGGTGAGCTATCAAAGTGTATTGCTGAAATATTTGACTAAACTCTCATTCTCACTCAAGTAAAAAAAAGGCAGTGGCAGATTCGACGGCAGATGATCAATAAAGCTCAGAAAGCAGTGGGTTCCCTAAGGGCATATGCTGATGCTCCATCAAAGCGAATATATCCAGCTGTGTGCTGCTGCCAGGAATGAAATTATAACTGGCAATAATTGGCACAAATCTTAGTGACTTATATCTTAGTGACAAATCCGCACTAAAAACATATTTTCTGGCTACAAACATGCCATTTAGCGAAAACAACTGCCACTAAGAACTGTTAACAAATTCCAACTAGGTAAGAAAAAAAAGAGAGACACAACACAAAAACACCTCCTGAAGTGCTTTGCTTTCCTAAAGTTTAGAGAGCAGTTTCAAAAGAACCGTAAAGGATTAGTTCACCTAAGCCCAATAGTTTGAAAAAACAAAAAACAAAAAAGTGAAGTGGGTTAACTCCTCCCACTTTACATATCCCTAAACCTACCCATCTCCACCCCCTGGATCAAATGGTTCCAATTACTCTTATACATATTGTTGTTACAAAATGTAGTTATATGATACCTGTTAAACAAATACTTAGTGAAGTGAAAAAAAAAAGTTTTGTTACCAAGGTCCTGTTACACATTTGTACTTAGACAAACCATCCTGAGGGTTGTTACATGTGTAGTTACAGAAATATGAGAGCTGTAGATATTATTTCAATTCAAATTCAAATTCAATTTCAATTTTATTTGAATAGTGCATTTACAACAGCCCCCAGGCTGACCGAAGTGCTTTACAGAAGAGCAAGAATATTACACATACACAGAAAACAGACCAGAGATAAATTTAAAACCACCCATTTAAAAATCTAACATATCACAGTAGTCAATACACTAAGGAAAATAAAAAAGTTTTTAGCAAGGATAAACAAGGAAGGGGCCAGTCTAATCTTTAAAGGCAGGGTACTATGTAACAATGTGTACTTACACTGTGGTTACATACTACGTACACCTTTAGTTACTATGTAAGTACATAGATTTAAGGGACACTTAATATAAAGTGGGGCCGAAAAAAATGTCTCTTATGAGTTCTTGTGTTTTATATTTATATCAGATATGACATAGTACAGAATATCAGCTGGAGCAAATGTGGGAAACAGTTTAATTTGAAAGTCCACTTTAGACATTCTACTATAAACAGTAAGTAACTTTGTCAGTTGCCAACTTAACAGTTTACTAATACTATTAGTAGAGAATTAGATGAAATGTAGTTGAAAATAATGAGAGTTGACAAGTAAATGAAAAGTGACTTTTAATTAGTAGAATATCTAAGGTTTTTGCTATGAATTCTTTGTAATTGTTTGACTTTGGAAGCAGCCAGTGACTCGACAAAACCTACTGACAATTTTAGTTACATATTAAAAGTATTATTTAAAGATTTATGAGTTTATATTTAAAACAATGTTTTATTTTATTTTATTTTATTTTTTATTTTTTTGTGTAAAACTACAGCTTAAATACTGACCTTAATGAGTCGGCTCCCCAGGCTATATAAGCCTTGAATTTTCTGTTTTCCCCTCATCTCCAGAGAAGAGGGCAATTCTCCCATGACGGGGTATCATATGACGGCTGCTGTCTCCAGCTCTAACAGATGGACCTCTCTCCAACAGTTTAAAAAACTTCCTCCCTCTCTCTTTCACTTCCTCTCTGGCTCCTAATCATGAAAGCTGAGTGGTGAGGCCAGGGCAGCGGGATAAGAAGCTTAGTGGCAGTGCTTTGGCTCACTTCTGTAGAGGAAATAAAACTACTTTAAGGGGCTCCTGTGCCCTAGAAAGAGCTACTGGGAATAAGAGCGAGCGTAACTGTGTGAACAAAAGTAATGGCATTAGGACTCGCATCTTTCCCATTTTGCAAAGCAGTAGGATTAAGGAAAAAGTATTCTGTCATGAGGAAACTGATGAGTGCCAAATGAGTGACAAAAGCCATTTGTTCTTGAGGTGGTCTATGTGTGTGGGATTGTGGAGTGATTAGACAGGAGGCTCCACCAGCAGAAGCAATAGATTGACACCACAGCATGTTATATATAGACAGAAGTTCTCTGCTTTGCACTGCCTGTCATCGTGAGTGATTCTTCCTGTCATGGAGTGCAGTGGACAGCAGCTTCATTTCTGTCTTTTGGTCATTGCTCTGCCAGGAGAGCTAGGTGGCATTCACTAAATAATTTAGATAATATTTTAACTATTTACATCAGCTCTTTCTTTGACTCATGACTACTCCACAGTCAGAATCTGAGTAAGTGGAAGCATTGTCAGCATGACTGTTTTGCCAAGGATTGTAATTTTCACCAAAAATGCAATGCATATAGTAAATAATACATTTGGACATTGTTTCTTTCATAAACAGACTTTTACATAAATTTTTCTGTCATGGTGCAGGTTTGGTAGCCTGATAATACCAAACTCTGCTACTTCGCTTTGCTTTTTGCAGATTCTGGAAGGGCATAACTGACAATTGTTTACTTTCTCGTGGAGGGTGCAGGTGTCATAGATTTCATACAAAGATATCATAGATTTCCACATCTGAGTAGAGGGGGCATCACTACCAACCCATTTGACCATTATAGCCTTTCGAGCCAACATTAGGAGAAACTGAACAATCTGTTACAAAAGCTTTTTAATCAAGAGCAGTGAGTGATTTCTTTGTTGTTGCTGTTCGATTAATATAAAGACTGTCACTTTAAGGCACTGATACAGTGGCCTACGTTCAGCTGGCTATGTCGGCATTTTGACATAATTTTTGTCTGAATTTGTCCATTTAAATAAAATACTTCAGAGAGAGCTTATATTTGCGCGCGTTCTGGGGCGTGGGTTTGCGCGCTTTGGATGAGCGCATGCAATCTTCTCACTGCGCGCGCGAGCTCACGTGCTCTGCCTCTTAAATGTTTAAACCGAGCGCCAAACCTCCCACTCTCTCTCGTGAGGCCAATAAGGAAGTGACTAAAACTGCAATTCATGGACTGGCTGCTTGAGGCTGGCTGCAAAAGGGAGTCAGTCCCATAGACTCCCCATGTTAAAATGCCCAACTTTACAGCAGGAAAAAACATGTTTACAGCCTGGTTCAAAAAATGATTTTGGTCTAAATAGCTAATTTTGCCCTTCATGACAACTGTGATTGGGGTGAATTTTTTTATAACTCATCCGTTTAAATTATATAAAGACTTAATGTTCTGCATAATTAAGGGCGTAGCCACTTGAGTGACAGGTGGATTGCCGCTGCTGACACTGCCGTCGTGCTAGGTGGGTATGGCTACAGCAACTAGCTCCCGCCTTTTTGCCCGTTTTTGATTGTCCGGGAGAGACGCGCGGTGACGCGCTGCCAAGATGGCGACGGACGGAGTTATATATATATATAACTTTTAATACACATTTTTATTTTTTATTATTAAAAAAAAAAAAAACATTGCTTTGGCGCCCCCCATGGTGCGGCACCCCTATGCGCCGCATATGGCGCATACCAACTTTTTGCACCACTGTTTAAACCAATAGTATAAATACAATCAAAATGTTTATTTTAAATTATGTGTATTTTATGTCAGTTGTTTGAAGAGAGAGAGAGAGAGAGAGAGAGAGATTTGAGAGACAAAACACTATGTCATGTAAATAAAAGGCCAGATCCAGACCCTCTCTTGATTTGACAAACATTTTGATGACCCTGAAAATAGTTAAAAATGGCTTTGTACAACAAGAGCCTTAAATTTACATGAAAAATCTGTTTTGGGTAACTCACACTCATCTGGTTTAACCTGTGTTCAGTAACCTGGGTCAACTCAAATCTGCTGTTTCCAGCACACTGTAGTCTCAAATGCTGCCACCTGCATGCAGCATACAAGCAGCTAGCCGTGGCACAAAAGCCCATAGTAGCTGACTTCAGTGTGCATCAACAAAAGTGTGAGATTCTGCTTGCAAGGCTATCAATTGGCAAAGGAAATCACCATCCCTGATAAACACTGTACCATTACGCTTTATTGAGAATGACAGAGCCTCTACTCGCTTCTGCCATTCTCTTTGAGGCAGCGTATCTCCATGAACAGAAGATAAAACCAGCATCTGCTCTGTCTGAAATGGTAATGTGGCCTCATTAAAGTGACATCCATGTGTGGATTTGACTAAATTTATGGTAATATATTCATTAAAAAATAAAATAAAAAATAAAACAGATCCAAAGGATGGATTTGAGAGTGATATGGTGAGAAAAAGAGAAGCAAAATGATCAGTTCTAACTCATGTGTTAATAAAACTGAGTGTGGGAGAGGTAATAGCATTTTTTTTTTCTGAGGCAGTTGAAGGGACTTATGTCATTTCAAAGGATCCATTTTAAAACCAACAAAACAGTTGGAAGATAATTGCATTCTACAAACACTCTCCTTTTGGGGCATTATCACGGGCTACAGAACAGTTGCTTTTTAGCACCTTTAGGAGATATGTGCATCTTAATATATCATACCAGTGGAAAGTGTCCACCCAGACTTGTGCTATTTTTTGATCCACTTTTTTTTTTTTTTTTTTTGATCCATATTTACAATAAACCAACAAGATTTGTTAGTCTCTTTATATATTTTCAGATTTACTTATTGTCATTGCATAGTTTGTAAATTGTAATGACAAGCATTTATTTTTAATTAAAAACTAAAATACTTTAATGGGATTTCTGTTGACACTTAAATGCAATGTTTTACAATATATTTTTAATCACACATTTATAATGATAAAGTTTAAATTTAGAATGACAAAAGATTGTTAAAACATAATGATATAAAATCCATTATAAATTAAAAGTTTTAATTTGAAATTTTTGACATTTTGACACTTAAAGGGATTAAAAAATTTAAAATACCCCATGATTTGCTCACCCTCAAGCCATCCTAGGTGTATATTATTTACTTTTTTTAGATGAATACAACTGAAGTTATATAAAAAAATGTCCTGGCTCTGGTGAGAGGTGACGAGCACGGAAGTGCAGAGGAGAGAGTAAAACAAAAACCAGTCAGGAACTAGAAGTACAAAACGAGGATTTGTAAAGATAAATTTAGATGTTTGGATTTAATGATTATGATGTAAGCCTAGAGGAGATGAGTTTTCCTTTGTTGTAAACAAGACTTAGTACCCTTTCAGTCAGTCACTCTTGACGTCATGTCGGTAATGACTGACGAATTGGGATCTCCACTTCGAGTGTAACTAAACAAGCCAATGCACATTAGCATGCGATGATTACATCCAGCTGATCACAGCTTGAGCATAAAAAAGCAGCTTTTCACTTCAGAGCCGAGCGATCACATCATTTTTCTTCTGACTACTGTACTGAGAGGAGAATAATGAACCAGTTCCGTCTTGTGTCGCAGACGGCCATCTCCCCTGTGTGCTTCAGCATGCTAAAAGAGCTTTTTTTCTCTCTCTAATTGAGCATTCATGGGTTTGCTTTAAAAAATAATAATAATAATGAGAAAATGCTTTTTAAAGATAACGTAGTGTCTTGCTATAGACAACGTATCACCCATGTGTTTATGGATGTGGTTGTTATCTGGCATTGGGTGATGGTCACGATTACTGCCTCACGTGTCTGGGCATTAAGAATTATAGGGTGGCATTCGTGGATGAGTCATGTTCTCGTTGTGGGAAGATGACCATCTCGGAGTTGCTGGCCAAGCTCTATTGTGTCAAAAGGGGCGGAGCTCTTTTGTTGGTTTTGCTGCTGCCCTCCAGGACTGTAGTGAAAGTGAAAGTGACGTGACATATAGCCAAGTATGGTGACCCATACTCAGAATTTGTGTTCTGCATATAACCCATCCAAAGTGCACACACACAGAGCAGTGAACACACACACACTGTGAACACACACCCGGAGCAGTGGGCAGCCATTTATGCTGCGGCGCCCAGGGAGCAGTTGGGGGTTCAGTGCCTTGCTCAAGGGCACCTAAGTCATGGAATTGAGGGTGGAGAGAGCACTGTACATGCACTCCCCCCACCTACAATTCCTGCCAGCCTCAGACTCAAACTCACAACCTTTCGATTGCGAGTCCGACTCTCTAACCATTAGGCCACAACTTCCCCCCCATTAGGCCATGACTTCCCCAATGCATGGATAATATCCGGAAATGAAGGCTATGCTTTTCTGGGCCGCTGTGAGGGCAGTGCTCAAGTGGAAATCTCCACCGTCTCCCAAGCCCTCAATGTTGGACAATTGGTTCTTTGGGGTGGCCGGCACTGATTCTCAGTGCCCTGCCCTGGTGCCATTCTTCACGGATGTGCATGAGGGGCTTACCAGGTCACGGAAGGCACCTTTTCTGCCGGAAACCGACCAGCTAACTCCTCCTCCCTCACCACTCTCGACAGCGGTGCAGCTAGGGGGTATACGGGGATCCCCCCAGTGGAACGGTCGCCCCTCCTGTCCAAGCCTCTGTAAGCAAGAGGCCCAGGGATTGGTGACCCGAAGAGACAAGGAACTGATCTTTGAGGGATGGTGAAGGCACCTCTCTCTTCCCCAGAGGAGGGCTAAGTGGAGAATCTGGTCTCCACAAATCTCGACAGGTGAGCAGTCCCTAGAGTACATGGAGTGCCGCAGAAAGACCAACACTGGACCACACTCATTCTTCTCTCTCAACAGCAGGCAGCAGCAGGTAGTTTGAGAGCATCAACAAAGGCCCTACTCACGCACCCTCTGCCAAACCGTGGAAACAGGTAAGCATTGCACCACACACTCAAACCCCTCTTCGGTCTGCCCACAGACCAGGCCCCAGCGTGCCACCTCGCTGCCTCGTTCCAGCCTCGATTCAGTTCACCTGGCATCCCCCCAAGTTCAGCAGCATCCGCTTCACATCATAGAAGGTGACTGATGCTCCTGTCTTGTGTATGGCAATCACACTTCTACTGGCGAAGGATGCAATAGAGCTGGTCCCTCCAGCCAGTATGAAGATGGGGTTTTACAGCCCCTACTTCATTATAGCCAAGGAAGGAGGTGGGTTACGACCGATCTTTGACCTGCATGTCTTGAACCGGACCCTAATTACCATTCAAGATATTGATGCAGAAATGCATCTTCAGGAGCATCCATCCCAGAGATTGGTTTGCAGCAATTGACCTGATGCATGAATACTTTCATGTGTTAATCCTTCTGCACCACAGATCATTGCTTTGGTTTGCATTTGTAGGATGAGCATATCAGTACAAGGTCCTGCCCTCCAGGCTGTCCCTGTCCCTGGAGGCAGCCTGTGTTCCCCTGAGAGTGCAGGGCATTTGCATTCTCAACTACCTCGACGACTGGATCATACAAAAGAAAAAGCTCATTCTCAGGATCAGTTGTGCAATCACAGGGACTTGGTGCTCTCACACCTCAGCCATTTGGGCCTTTGGGTCAACTGGGAAAAGAGCAAACTCTCCTTGATGCAGAGGATCTCTTTTCTCTGTGTGGAGTTGGATTTAGACATTGCGTTTCACCAGGCAGGAGTGCCCCTGGTACAGGTCTGCAGGCATGTTGAGGTTTACATGGATGCTTCCCCCACTAGCAAGGGGGCCACATACAATGAGCACACAGGGTCGGGGGTTTGGACAGGCCCCGATCTGCACTGGCACATCAACTGCCTACCAACAACAACTGACAACACTGAGACCGTTGCGTACATCAACTGACAAGGTGGTCTATGCTCCCGTCACATGTCGCAACTTGCCCGCCACCTCCTCCTCTGGAGTCAGAAGCATCTCTTATGAAGATGTTGATCTTATGAAGTATTCTAATTTGTTGAAAGTGAATTGGTGGGTTATTGTTAAATGTTAGCCAAAATCATTAAAATTAAAAGAACCAAAGACTTAAACTACTTCAGTCTGTATGCAATGAATTTATTTAATACATACGTTGCACAATTTGAGTTGAATTACGGAAATAAATAAACTTTTCCATGACATTCTAATTTATTGAGATGCACCTGTACTACCTGAAGCTTACAATACGTAACTAGGGCCACCGATCTTTTGAACACACATACAATAGTTAGCAGAAGAGATTATGGTTTATAAAGTTTTAAATTTGGATATCTTTCTTCCACAAATGCATCGCTTTTAAAAACAGGCTTTTATTGACCCCCCAATGAGAGGCACTTTTTATGATAGATGGATGCACATTATTTTGCTTCAAAATCTTAAATCACCATTCACTGACATAAAGCTTGGAAGAGACAGGACATTTTTTTACGTAACTCTGATTGTATTTTCCATGTCTAAAAAAAGACGTTTCCTTTTTCAACGTCAAATAACGGACGAACGTAAAGAGAGCATTGGAAATGCACAAGTCAGCAATATTTCTTATTTATTGGCATGAAGTTTCTGGCAGAATAACAAAAAGCAACAGGAGTGCAACATTCTCGAAAAAATATATATGCAGAGGGGACGGCTGCCATAACAAAAGAAAAACATCACTGCAGGGTTCAACCCGGCTGCATTTATGATTTAGGCATTTCAAAAATCTCCAAGATTATTTTAAATAATGATTCAATCCATTTCAAACAACTGTTCAAAAAATGAAACCTTTAAATGGACTTTAGAACAGGCCATGTGTGATTTTTTATTGAACGTAACTGACACTTAGGCTAGGCTGCACTAGGCAGGCATGAAACGCGCAAAAAGGCTAGGGCCATTACACATTTATTGGACAGGAAAACAAGTCGATCAACATTTTCAGGGTCCAGAGCAGAGCGTTTTTTATTCACTATATGTCCAAATGTTGAGAAGACGCGCTCCGACTGCACTGATGTCCCGGGACACTCAGGTACAGCTGCGCAAGGTGGGGGTATTCCTGCCAATTTTCCACCACAAAAGCCGGTCGCTCTCAGCTTGCAATGGTCCTTTTCATAACTCAGAATCTCCTGTAACTAGATGCGCGAATGAGGCGAATTCGCGTCTACCGTGCCGCGAGACCTCAATACGCGCGTAAACACGTCTTTACATTGACTTAACATTGAAATCATTCGCGCCAGACGCTCTCTATTCGCATTTCGTCTGAACGCAGCATAAGAGGACGCTTTCGACGTCACTGGGTCTTACAAGCGCGTAAAATTGCTGGTATTTTCTGTCTAGCTTTCGCAATGCATACTGCACTTTTGGAATTCTTTATTTTCTTTTTCTGCTAGGTTGTGAGTTTTGTTACATCTATATTTTTTAATTGTTTAATTATTTTAAAATTAATGGTGTACATATTTGGTTAAAATCGATTCCCTATTTTCATTTTCAAAACTTTTTTCGGTTGGTCCGATCGATTGTGCAATCGATTTTCGAACTAAAAGTGACAGCCCTACTCACGAGCAAGGCACTGAACCCCAAATGATCCCTGGGTGCCGCAGCATAAATGGCTGCCCACTGCTCCATGTGCATGCTTTGGATAGGTTAAATGCAGAGCACGAATTCCGAGTATGGGTCACCATACTTGGCTGTATGTCACTTTAATAGTCGAACTTTAGTTAATCCTGATAAGCGCTCATCGTCACAGTTGTAAACACGACTTCTTTCTTCTTTTGTGAGGAGGTTTGGCCCCACGGTATCTTTGTTTCCTGGCAGAACGTTAAAGAATGTGACACGTCTTATGGAAATCCTGTAGAATTCAACCAATCTGATGACGACTTCGACACTCTAAAGTGTTTCCACTTTTGGCTGAGACTATATGGTTACATTTGTCATGTGCATTTGGCATGGTTTTATGGTTTTAGACTTGTAACCTTTTTTATCTTTTGTTTATCTTTAGCTTTTTTCAGAACTCCATGGTGCAACACACACACACACACACACACACACAACAATAAGAACACACTCGCACACACGCATTTATGGTGCTCTGAGTGACTCAATAACCTGAGGGATAATCATTAAGAAATAATTAAGAACATTAAACATTCTCACTTCACCCAGTAACTAAAAGTTTATCTGCCAATAGATTGAGTTCCTAGTGCATATCACAGTGTACTCAATGACATCATGGGAGTCTGCAGAGTGTGGATGAGTAATTTGTGTGTTCTGTGTATAATTGTGTGGTTGAGGATACTAGATGAGCACATACAGACCTCCCTACTAATCTAGTGCTGCTAATTCACGATGGCTGCTATGTAAACAAGTTGCTCCCACATTGGTATGCTAAATCTAGCCCTTAATCATTACCCTTATTAAAGGATGGGAGTTCGAATAACTACAGTACCTCAATGATTCCAATGTCGTTAAATGACATAAAATATGAACACTAACTAACTGGATTGTTCATTTAGGATACAGACACCAATGCTGTGGATTAGTGATTGAGAGGAAAATTTACATGAAGACATAAGCAAAAAATAATAAAGAGGTAGAAAGAATTAAAGTGAAATGATTGAAATAGCAACTACATGACAATGCAACATAGTTTATTTGCACTGATTATTGATCATAAATATATTGATAAAAATATGTAAACATCATCACATAAAGGGTTTTTGATACCAGCTTATTGTTCTTACTAGAAAAATTCTAAATTCTAAAGTCTAAAATAATTAACTTCCTGTTTTAATAAATGTTAAAGTGACATTTACTTTTGTGATAGTAAAGCTGTGTTTTCAGCATCATTACTCCAGTCTCAGTGCTACATGATCCTTCAGAAATTGTTATTTTATGCTTATTTGGTATTTAAAAATTGTGTTATCAGTGCTGAAAACATCTGTGCTGCCTAATATTATTGTGGAAACAGGGTACTTTTTTTCTAAGATGATTATATGATAAATAGGATTCTGTGGATTCTAGGATGAATACAAATTTCAAAAGAACAGTGTTTGTTAGAAATCTTTTTTAACATTATAAATGTCTTTACTATCAGTGTTTAATCAATTTAATGCATCCTTGCTAAATAAAAGTATTAATTTATTTTGAACATTTTAAGAAGAGTCAAGCATAGTGTACAGTGTAGAAATAATTATACAAGTGATCGAATCATAAAATGGCATGTGATTTTTGCTGTGGTAGCAGCAGTGTGGTAAGAATACTTGAGGTCTTAAAGTTCAGGTAACACTTATTGTTGGGAGTAATTTACTGATACAGTATATAGCATAAAGAAATATGAATAAAACATTGTATTATATATATATTGATAAAGATGGTGCCAAGTACTTGTGGTAGTGCAAAAGTTACCGCATTTAGCCTCAGTCCAGCAGTCTAGTGTTTCTCCTTGAGGTGGAAGGAGTCAGGGAATTGAGGAGCCTGCCAGCCATATTTTAGAAAATCCCCAAATGTTGCATGAAAACATTTCTGAGAAGTCAAGTTAGTTAATTCAGTAAAATCACAAAATAAATCCAAACAAAAAATTTAAGTTGATTTGAACACAGGCTCTATAATCATGTTGCTTATTTCTCTTAACCCTCTAAAAGTTTAACATCAAAAAAGCTATACAGTTTAATTTATTTCAGATATTTCAGAAAAAAATATTTATTATAAATAATACAGAGAAAAATCTATATTTATGAACTATATAACACAGGAGTCAACAGTCTGGTTTAGGTTGGCATACATCCAAGACTGTGTGTTTCAGTCCATCCCAAATGACTGGCAAGAGTTCTGTGTGATTGGCCCCAGTTGAAACGGACCCCTCAGGCTTGGCAGTCATGTGGTGATGAAAGAGTCAGGCTGGGATTGATAGGAGTTTACCCGACATTAAAGCCCGTCGTTCTGGCCTTACCCAAACCCATTTCCCCACACTTAGCCTTCACCACATGTTCTAATGGAGATGACAACCTGCCTGCTCAGCATGCCAGTCTCACTGTACAGGGCCACCGGGCTCAGCGGAGGCATATACTTCAATAGCTGTTCCTACCTCATGCTGAGTTTGATATATTACTTTATCAAGCACCTTTGAATGGTGGCACACTTTAGCAAGGTGTTAGGATACAGTAGGATTTTGGGAGTTAAGGTAATTGCAGAATACATTGCTTGTTTGGTTGTTGGTTAGTCCCTCATACGTGTATTTAGCTTCTGGTTAAATATAATCTGTCAATGATTTGATTCACAGTATGCAAATATGATGGATTTGTATTAACTTTACTTATCATTAAAACTCTACTGAAGATCATTAAGTACTGTATATCCAGTGTAACGGATTCCGAAACCATTTGGGTAAATCTGTCAATACAGACACAAAAAGCATCATTGATTCATAAAATATTCATTGCTACTGTAACACTCTTTGCAGGTTATGTAAGGAAATCCATATGTTTGTAAAAAAAAAAAAAAAAAAAAAAACTAATACAGAAAATGGTAATACAATACTCAAAAGCTAACACTGTCATCTCAGACATGAAAAATACAAAACATTTGTGATATAAACTTAAATCAGTTTGTCGTTCTTACACCAAACCCTTGGCCCTCAGCTCTTCAACGGCTTATTGCTCGCAGGAATACTAGAGTCATAATGAAGTAAGTGTCAAGCAGGGAGATTTGCCTAAGGCACCAAACAAGAGTGCTAATTAAAGTTACTGTCAGTTTCTTTCAAGCACTTTCTGCTTTGGAACCAGAGAGGCATCTCAATGAAAACAGAACCGCGGCAAAATCTTACACGTCCTGACAGCTAATTATAAATAAAATATAATGTTTAAAGAGTACTAATAACAAGATTTGAATATCTTTATATTCAAAGCCAAATTATGACGATTATGGTAACTGGAAAGAAATTTGGCATTTCTGATGAGGGAAAAATAATGTTATGCATATGGTTATGAAATGGTTTAACTTATATGAGAGCTAAAGAACATGCTAGTAGTCAGTTAAAATAAGTAACCTCACCAAACTTAAAAAAAATTCATGATATTCATGCCATTGTAAGCCAATATGACTTTCTTTCTTCTGTAGAACAAAAAATATTAATTAATATTAAAAATATAATATTTTTTTTAAAATCATAAAAATAAATAAATAATAGAAATATCATAAAAGAACTCTGTATGACATGTGTGCTAGAGATATATACAATACCTAAGTTATTGTGTGTCTCTATGCACATCTAATGTTGTATTTGACTGATTTATTTATTTATTTTAATAGTGAATTATTAAAATTACAATGCACTCTCAGAAAAAATAGGTACAAAAGCTGTAACAGGGACAGTACCTTTTCAAAGGGTAAATTTTTGGACCTTTTAGGTACTGATACGTAACTTTAAGATAACAGTATGAATTCTTTAGGTACAAAGGTATATATTTTGAAAAGGTACTGCCTGTTACAAACACGCCAGGTTCCACCTCCACGCAATCACTACGCACGCCCTCACCGGAATACTAAGCACATCCACCTGATCCTCAACACCACCCAATCACCTCAGCACCATAAAACCACACTCAATCGATGTCCGGTCTCGTTCGCTACAAGGTCTTACCTGTATGCTAACTCTAAGGACTAACTCTTCTTCTACTTACCTCTCTCCAGCGATTCTCCGAAGATCCAGATCCCCAGTGTGCGTGTGTGTGGTTCACCTTCCTCCTTTGACGTCTTCACCCACCCTACACTACCTGTTCAATAAACCATTCTGTCTGTTACTCCTCAGCCTCCCGAGTGATCCGTAACACTGCCCCAGTAACAGCTTGTGTACATTTTTTTTCTGAACCTGTGTTAAGTTCACTTAAAGAAAACTTACAAGTAGTTATTGAGAGCATCCTTCAAAGTGTACTTTCATGAACTAAAAATTGGGCTAGATGCATATAGCTAAACTACACCTATGTTTTCCTTTGTAGTTAGAGTATTGTTGCAATACAAAATAAAAACTTTTTTGTAAATTAGTTGTATACACAAACTTTACCACTGTTACACTTAAAAATCTACTTTATAAAGTAAAAAGTGGGCCAATTTAGTCACTCAGACTTCACTACTTTTACTTTTAATATTAGTGAATTTTCTGTAAAATGTCTTGAGTGATATTTCAGTCAGAGGAATTATGATTTTGAACTTTCTTGCCAGTAGCTTAAAAATAATACAGTAAGAAATCTTAATAAAAGAAAGAAAGAAAGAAAGAAAGAAAGAAAGAAAGAAAGAAAGAAAGAAAAGTTTCCCAGGCTTATTAAATGTACATAAGGCATAATTTTATAATTTTTACTCTGCACCAATTTGACAATTCATAATAGTAAGGAATATTTATGTATTTATTTACTTATCATTTTTATAGCATGTAAAAGGAATAGTTTACTTCCAGAAAAAAAAATGTACTGATAATTTACTCACCTCCATGTCATCCAAGACGTTTTTTTCTTTCTTCAGTAGCAAATAATTGTTTTTTTTTTCTTTCTTTTTTTTGTGATCAACTTTTTTTTTATTGCTTTTGATTCAAAAAACATCATCCATTCAAACAAACAAAACAGGGAAGAGGGAGCAACAGACATATTAATATTTTTTACAATCTGAAAGAAGAAGAAAATAAAATAAAAACCTGTTTATGGTCATTCCTTTATATAATCCAAAATTTTGGAACAAATGTTGGGCTTTTTTCTTTCACAAGTCATTATGTTAAGGAGGATATGAATCCAAAATATTTTTGCACACTGTTCAACAGTCCAAAATAAGTCCAATAAAGTGCATCCATCCATAATAAAAAGTCCCTCACATGGCTCCGGGGAATGAATAAATCCCCCTGTAGAAAATCAATATGGTTTGTAAGAAACATACCCATATTTAAAATGTTATAACCACTTTTCTGTAGCTTGCATTAACTGTCGTATGCAGAAGCTGTTCTGGGTGGATGACGTAGGACATATGCGTAGCACATGCGCCGCTGAGAAGTGACGAACACAGAAGTAAAGAGGAGAGAACAACAACAACAACAACAACAACAAAACACCGGTCTTCTTTGTAAAGAAAATTATGGAGGATTCCGATATAAGCCAAGAGGAGACTGGTTTTCCTTTGCTAAAGTAAAGGAGACTTTGCTTCCTTTGTGCGAGACTAGAATATTCTCACCGACGCATGCTCTATACCTAAGACCTTACATCATCTGCCCGGAATGGCTTCCACATACGACAGTTAGCGCAAGCTACAGAATAGTGGTTAAAACATTTTAAATATATATGTAAATAGATATGTTTCCTACAAAAATGCACTACATGATGCACTTTACTGGACTTCTTTCGGTCTGTTGAACAGAAACATCCACCCACTGCCATTATAATGCTTGGAAGAGCCATGACATGTTTTAAAAGGGTCATATGATGCTTTTTAAAGACAATTATTTTGTGTATTTGGTGTAACAGAATATATTGAAATACTTTAATGTTCAAAAAACTAAAATATTTTTATATATTGTAGGTCCTCTATGTCCCGCCTCTCTCAAATGCGGCGTTTTCTACAAAGTCACTCCTTCCGACAAGCGCAGTCTGCTCTGATTGGCCAACTGACCCAGTGCATTGTGATTGGCAGAGCCGGATTAAATAAATGGACTACACTAGGCAGGCTGCATTTTTTGGGGCCCCCTCCATCGATGTTATTTATGAATTGAAATCTGAAACTTACCAAAGTTACTAATAAAAGTTAATTCACATTTAACATAGTCTAGTCTTTGGTTACAAATTAGTTGTGTTGTATATTAAACAGTCTTTCATAGACTATTTTTTGATATTCATTATTTATACGTCATTATACGGCTCTATTAAATGCTATTAAATTATCCTCATCCATTGGGAATGTCATTGTTAAGGCAGTAGTACCAGTAAATAATAATAAGTTTATCTTATTTGCTCTGTTTACATTTAATCAACACATTTCATTAAGATTTTCTGCAAAATGCAATAGCTTACAACATTTATAAATGTTGTAATTAAGATTTTCTGCAAAATGCAATAGCTTACAACATTTATAAATGTTGTAATTAAGAACAAGAAGGCAAACATGACCCCTTCACATTCATCAAGACCATTTAGAAACTGTCTAACAATAAATAATAATAAATATAAGGATGGAGGATTTAAACTATGGAAAATTAAAGGTATTCAGACTATTAAAGACTTGTATATGGATGGAATACTTCTTACATTTCAAGAATTGTGTGATAAACACCAGATTCCCTCAAAACATTTTTTTTTTTATATTCACAGCTTAAAAGTTTTATGTCTTCCAGGTCTACAGATATTATGTACATTCCCAAACTGTCATTAATTGAGGAAATAATTGAAAAAAGCGTTGAAAAGGGCCAATTGTCAAAATATTATAATTTAATAATGTCTAACTCTAAAGAGTCTGCTGTAGACAAATTAAACGCATGGAGGAAAGACATTCAAGAAGAAATAGAGGAATTTGAATGGACTGAAGCATGTTTAAAAACTCAATCATATGTCTAGCAATATTCCTGATATATGTACAAAATGCCAAAATTATAAAGGAGCTCTAATTCACTGTCTATGAGAATGTTCTGATATACAGAAGTTCTGGAAGGATGTCATAAACTGTTTGTCAGAACGGTTTAATCTTAAAATACCACATTGTGCCAAACTTTGTGTACTGGGAATATATCCTAATACCACATTGTGCCAAACTTTGTGTACTGGGAATATATCCTACAGGTTTCTCACAAACAAAGAGACACACAAGACTATTGGACTTTGGATTGTTACATGCCAGAAGAGCCATTGCTATGAACTGGAAGAGCATGGAAGCACCTTCTATAAAACAATGGATGAAATAACTTTGAGAGTGCATTGGACTGGAAATGCTGACTTATATCTCCAAGGGTAAAATAAAGGACTTTGTACAATTATGGGAGCCATACATGATTATTATATCATATGTAAAGTAGGGCCATGCCATTATTCTTTTATTGATTTATTTCTTTTTTACATTTGTTTTTATCTTTTATTATCATTTTGAATTAGATTTTCTTGTAACTTAAAACTTGACATGGAAATGTTGTTTTACTTTATCTCTGATAGGTGCAGGTCTCTGATTATGTGAATGTGTGTGTGAGTGATACATGTTTCGTTTTTTTTTTTTTTGTTATCTTTGTAATTATTTGAAAATTAATAAATATATTTAATATAATATAATATAATATAATAAAAAATAAAATAAAAATAAATAAAACCAGCAACACTTACTAAGGAAACCATTTTGACAGGGATGGTTTAGTGCAAAGTACTCACGCATCCTGTCATCAATTTGGTCCCACTTTGCAGGATCACAAGGGGCAGCTTGTTGATACCCTTTCTGGGTCTAGAGGCTCCTGCTGCAAAACGATATTGGGCTCATTTCTGGCTGGCTGCTGTTCTTCCATCAGTTCCAACGCTGATGTTGATGGCGCGGGCGGCGCAGTGTCTTCCGCCGCATTTCCCGCCGCATCTTCCACTGCGTCTTCCGCCGCATCTTCCACCGCGTCTTCGAGCCTTGTCTCCGGGCCTGGCTCGGCCTCTGGCTCTGCTGACTCGAGGAGGTTCACAGCTGTCGGACGGCTGCCCGACAAAAACTTCTGTAAAGCCCCCCGCTGTCTCTTCTTTTGTTCCTCTTCATTTTTTTTTCTTTTTACGTTTTGCCGCACCCGAAAGCATCTTGAATGTTAGCCTACTCAAAACACACCTGCCTGCTAGCTTTGTTGTCCCGCTCTGACCTCTGACCGCCGCTGACGTCTCCTCGGACTTAACTGGCCTCTATATAAATACAGTCATGGGCTGGCGTTAATGTGACGTAATGTAACAGTCTATGGTTAAGATAAACATCGTCACTATTTTTAGTTAGTTAATAAATATTGAAATAAATTGTAGATAGGACATTTGTATATTTTATTTTATTTTTAATATTATTATTTATTTATTTATTGTCCCTCTGTCTGGGCCCCATCCTGCCAATCGGGCCCTAGGCACGTGCCTAGTTTGCCTTTGCATTAATCCGGCTCTGGTGATTGGTCAAATATGGCAAGCTCTCTTCGTAAATGTAATGTCCCTTTACATAATCCAACTTCTTCTTTCAAAATAAATTTAATGATAGTTAATAATGTCCTTAGTTTTACCATCAGTTCAAGCCTGAAAGGGGAACAGAGTGGCGTGACAGACACAGTGATGAAGCTCTTATGAGTTTGCAATCCATAAGCCACGGATGGCTTAGACAGCTGACTCCACTGTGTGACCCTGTCTCTCTCTCTCATACACAAACATGATGCGCAAAACTCTGCATTTGAAAATTCAGTAGCAAATACTTAAACTAATAACAAAACATACTTCCAGTAGCTGATTCAGAAATACCAGATTGTTGTAGCAAAGTCAGAATTACCTTCTCTCCTAGGTTCACGAAACGGTCGTCCATAAAATGCGTTGCTGTTCTGTTGTAAGAAATCTTAAAGATGCCTAAATGCATCTACTTTTAGAAGGCCAAATAAATTACTTTTCTGCTTTCGCCTAGATACACACAGCATCTCCCTGACATGGCTGCTTCAACACTAACTGTGTTACTGAAACCACGCCTTCTTCCTTTGGGTGAACATTTGGGTGGCATTACACAAATATTTCCACATAGTGACGTAGAGATGTGGGGACGTGTTTGAATGAGCCATTTTAAGGGGGCATGGCAGAGTCTTAACTTTGATAAAGAATATCTCTTTTGAGTTTATACTTTAGTCTTTGCAACTTTACAGATCTTGTCCATGCACCAAGAGCTTGTTACCCTCCAGAGAAAGGAAAAATTTAAATTGCATCATATGACCCCTTTAATATAACTCTGATTGGAATCGTCAGAAAGAAGAAAGTCATATACAGTACACCTAGGATGCCTTGAGAGTAAATCATAGGCTTATTTTAATTATTGGGTGAACTATCCCTAAGTCTGCCCATGAATTCTGAAGAACATACATTATGGTTCACTGTTCTGAAAATATCCAGCAAATTCAGTTTATACTGCATCGGTAAGGCATTCACTTAACCTTCTTCCTTTCACATTGAACATTTTTTGTCCTTTTATGGCTGAAATTAGATGTTTGTTATCTGCGCTCTAAAAAGTAATTTAGAACTATAAAGTAATAAGATATTTCATAAAATTGTGCCCTTCAAGGCTATTGTGCTAGATAAACATTCAAGAACAGGTCTACTGGGATAGTCTTTAGCAGATTTCATCAACCTATAAAAGTGGCATTAAAATAACCTGAATATTCACAATGTTGCTTAATTTTATATTACCAACAAAGTCATATTAATGTCAAATTTTAAATACACCACCCTGTCCTAACTGTAGCCAGCGGACTGACTGTGACTGTGAGAAAAACAGAGTAACCTTAAAAATACTGTTAATGACTACAAGGTCAACAGTCTTTGTCTTATTAGCCATGTGAAGCAAAATAAAAAATAATAAATAAAAGGCACGTCAGATAAGCTAACCCAATTACCGCTTGTTTCTGTATTCACTTTGACAAGTTTGGCACAGACCATGTGCAAGCTAATTAAAAGTTCAGGGAAAGTGTTTTGGACTGGACTGTATTCAAACAAATCCCTGTAAAACAAAATACACACACACACACACACACACACACACACACAAGAAAATAAAAACTTTATTTTTAATTGTATTTATTATTTTTAATCTTAGCAAGTAATTTAGCTGCCACAAATCGGCATCACTAAAACATCAAACAATGTCTCTCTCGTTTATTTATTTTGTTGTTGTTTCTCATCTGATAGGTCGAACTTTGCCTCCCAAGTCTGTCTATAAGGCCTCACAGGAATATGTTCCCAGCTCATGTTTACTAGCTCACAAGCAATCTGGTTCAGCCGTAGCACTACCAACTCTGACTGATGTGATGTCAGCCTTCTATATAGCCTTCCATCCTCTGAGGGATGAAGCGGGTGTACTGTACTTGGTTGAAGGCTGAGAGGCCACAACCAGCTATCAGTCTCACAGCAGGCATGTCAGGACAATCTGAAGCAGACGTCTGAGGAAGAACAGCCTTTTTCTCAGGACCCATTTGGTCACAGTGGACACTGAGCATACAGTATGTCTTACTCCAGTCTTTTTGGCTTCTTTAAAGTGAATTCTGTTTCATGTATTCTATTTGTACTTAAATGAAATTATTCTGTGTGTATTGAAACCCTAGCTAGCAGTGATGAACCACATTAACAACCTCACCGTCTGAAACTACAAAGGTACAAACTATACACTTCAAAATTTACTTACAACAAATAATACACTTGACTGTATTGTGACATAAAAAACAAACAAAAAAATTATAATGAAAAAACATAAATTCACATTATTAAAGGTGCAGTATGTAATATTTACAGCTATTGGGTGAAATGGGCATGAGTACTGCACGTTTCAAAATCCCATAACAGTGCAGGTGTTTTTTTATATCACTGTATTTCAGAAGGAAACTGACTGTTTTTAGAAAATTTTCTATTTAATTTGGCATGTAATGCTTGATAAGGCAGCGTTTGTGAGCTCAGCACTTCTTTACAGCCGTGAATGGAGAAACCTCTACCTCTCCCGCTCTTAAAGCACCTCCTGCTGGCAGAAAGTTAATTCGCATATATATGCATATATGGGTGCGGGGGAGTGCCGCCACAATTAAGCCCCTTTCACACTGCGCATTGGATCCGGAACATTGCCGGGTCGCCATCTGTGTGAAAGCAAACACGTCCTGGGATTGATTCCGGGATTACTGAATTTGGGATTTTCCTTAGTTGTCAGTTATAAACATCAAAATTAAAAGAAATAAACACTCGTCACATACCCCCATCGCCCCTCGCAGGCCGGGGGGTACCCACGAGACTGCGCTCTACCCCCCTCCCCCCTCCCCCCCTCCCTGCAGGAGACGAAAGAGGGGAGAGAGGAGAAAAAAAAAAAATTCTGGTTCCCAGACGCAATGCTGCTCGGCACTCCACCAGCTGGGTGATCTCCTCCGCGGTGCCTGGCGGTGGCACTGGACGGCCCTCGGCGGACGGCACGACACTCCTCCGCCGCCCGGTGGACGGCAACGGCTCCTCCGATTTTGGGCAGTCGGCAAGAGTCCCCCGTTCCCTGCCCCTCCGGATGCCTTCACGGAGGCAGCAGGCTCCGGCCCCCTGGCGAACGGCGCCGACTCCTCCGCTCCCTCACGGACGGCAGCCGCCCCTCCACATCACGGGCGGCCGGCAGCGGGCTCACCCGTCCCCGGCAAATCACTCCAGCCCACCGCCTCGAGCGTCCATGGCGGCACACCTCCTCGCCAGCTCGATGGCACCGCGGATTCACCCCAGCGGCGAGGGATCTTCAGCAGCGAGTCCCTCCTTCTCCCGGGCTTCGGCACCACTGTAACAATACAAACTCCGTAATCTTCGGGAAGAAGGAGGCGGGAACCGGCAGACAATTAAATGATATTTTAATAACAAAATAAACACAAAACAGCGCAACAGCCCCTCGCGGATGACTGTCACGCACAAATAAAAAACAAACACAAACTAAAACCCAGGCCTGGTCCTCTCCCGTCCTTCACTGTCGTCGCTCCTGTTTTATATCCTTCCATCTCCTCCGTGGGACTGGAGACCGGTGGGTCGAACAGGTGTCGTTCATCTCCAATCACTCCACCGGCCTTGCTCCTGTTCGCTCCAATGACCAGCACCTGTATGGTCCCATGGCACTTATACACAACACAGATGTGATATAATCTTCTCCTTTCTGACTTTCCTTCATTCAGTGTTGCCTCATATCCAAAAACCTTTCAAGTATGTATTATTATTAGTTGGACATTTAAGCTATACACCAAGTATGAATAAATATACTAAGGTTTTATTTTTAAACATTATTCTTATAAACATGTAGTGTCTAATGTTTAATGTGTTTAATGCAGTTTAATTCATAAATTCTATTTATCTATCTATCTATGCCTGTTCTAGTCAATAGAGTTTACCTTTATATTTATTTATGTATTCATTTTATAGAGTTAGAGATAGAAGGCACCTTTGGACCCACTATAGGATTTACTTTGAAACAGATTTCACTCAGAAATTTCTAGTAAATGGAATGGATAGGAAAACATTGAAAAATGAAATTTTAAAAGTAGAATAACTGAAATAGTATTTTCTTGTAAAACACTCCAATGACATCTGTTTTATATAGAAAATTCTTCTTCTTCTTCTTCTTCTTCTTCTTTTTCATTTATGTCCCATCAAGTGAGCATTAGGACCACAAGTGTATGTAGAATTTTTCATTACCTGATGGGACACACTTATAGTGTTGTAAAAATGCAAGAGTTTACAGAACCTTATTTTTGCATCTTAAAATCAGCTTCTAAATGTCTGTTCAGTAGTCCCCATTACAGATGACACAATTAAATTGTGTGGTGCTTCTAATTAAGTGACAAAAAGGAGTTGCAGATGTTGTACAATATAAATTTGAAGGTCTGAGACACTCTTGTCAACTTACTTCCCGTCACACACATGCACTGGTGGCCAAGACCACAAGTGTGGGTATTTGGACAAGTTTTCCCTCTGTATTTAATTAGCTATTCAGTTCACCTGTGTTCCAGTAATTAAGTCTTTAGTCCCTCGCTTGCTTTTGTATTTATGCTCTCTGTTTTGTTTCTTGCCTGTAACTGTTTGTTGACGTTGTGCTATGCTGGTTTCAGTTATGTCCTGTGTTCTTTGTGAATTTATTATTAAAAGACTGTTGTGTATTACTCTTCATTGTTGTGCACTTTTTAAATAGCACCTTAGCGTGACAGATAGATACATTTTTTTTTTTTTTTTGCTTATTTCAGGAACAGCTTAAAATGCTTCCCTGCCACCATCATGACCTGGCTTGACGTTCTGTCAGCAGCCAGAAGGCCTTAAATGCAGCCTTTCAAAAGCAACAATCCAACACAACCAGACATGTTTGTTTGTGCCACATTGAAATGATGCGCATCCAGAATTATGCAATTTAATTTGGTCAGGGATTATATAGGCATCTCCTTACCTATGCAGCATCTGTAGTCAGAGAAACATTTGAATAGATATGTAGTAGTATATGAACGGAATAAAATTACAGTTAAGATTCTTTGTATACAAGCAGGTTTATGTAACCTCAGATATTGTTATATCATAAAATTATTCTTTTAATGAATTGCTATAATATATATAAATATAAATACTATAATATATATATATATATATATATATATATAAATATTAATAAATATGATTATCTTTTGTCTTTAAATTAAAAAAATAAAATAAAAAAACCTATACTGCTTGCATGGACAAAGTACATAGGCCCTGATTCTAAATACATATTTCTTTCTTATATATTATTCTGACATATTTTAAATATTCTATGCCGCGAACTTTAAATATTTGACATACTTTTGAATATCCAGCATTTAGTTGATCCTTATAAGCGCTTGTCATCACAGTTCTACAGCTTTCTTCTTTCATGAGGGGGTTTGGCGCAACACTATTAAATTTCCAGGCAGAACATTAAAGAAACTGACAAACATCTCCTGGAAATCCTGTATAAATCAACCAATCCGATAACGACATTGAGACTTCTAAAATGTTCCCACTTTTGTGTCCCATATGCATCAGATGTTTACCCAATGGTCCGTGGGCGTGATGTCTAAGGCTGACACTACCCATAACTCACAGGCATATAAATTCAAATGCAGCATTGCAAACTTGAAAATAGACTAGAAAGGCAGCAAAACTGTCCAAACCAAAAAGCTTTTGCTGGTCCGCATGGGAATGAGCATCATATTCCTGTCCTACTAGAGGTGCCTTAGTCAGCTGTAAGTAGTGTTTTTCTAAAACAGACTCATCTACAAGCAGCTCTATAGTGAACATAGTGTAAACATCATCTATACTCATTTGCAACACTCACTATTGAGTTGCAAAATGGCCCTGGAAGAAATGTCAGCACAAAAACTGTTGATTTACTTGGGATTCTATGGTCATGTAGCCAAATACAAGCCTAAAATCATTACAGTATGTGCCACAGCAAATGTGGTCTGATGTACTGTATAGCCTGCATGTTCTCTAGGACGCTCATATGACCATCTGGCAGTTCAAGGGACTTATTTAGATTTGGCAGATACCAATTACCTGTCCATATGCATATATTGCCAAGTTTAACATTGTTAGTGAAGGAATAATGATTGAGGAATATTTTTTTTAATCTGCATGTACACTGAAAAAAAAAAGATTATCTATCTACATTTAGTCATTTAGCAGACACTTTTATCCAAAGCGATTTACAAATGAGGACAATGGTGGTAATCAAAATAAACAAAATAGCAATGATATATATAAGTGATATACAAGAAAACAAATATATATATACAAGAAAACAAAAATATATAATACAAATATATGAGAGAAACTATTTGTTTTCTTCTTTTTTTAAAGAATATAATTAGAATAGAGTTTTAAAGTAAGAGGGTCAAATAAAGATGGAAGAAATGAGTTTTTAGCCGATTCTAGAAGATTGAGTTGTTTTATATATACTTTGCACTTTAAAATAAACTTTCAAAGGTCTGTTCAGTAGTATTTGTGTAACAAATAATAACATAATAATAACAATTCATAGACACATATTCCTTTTAAATTTCTATGACAATTAATTTGAACCTGCATTCCTCATCAAGCATATCTCCAGATCAAAGATAAAAAATAAATGGAATGTTTAAAATGTGGTCTGTGTGATAACATTGTGACTTCCAGCAGCACAGAACTCAATCAGTTTTGTCCCCAATGATGCACAGCTCATAATGTTTAACAATGCATGTCGGAAGGTTCAGGGTCAACCAGCAAGGTTCTGTTGAGAGGCAGTGGGATGTACACATCATAAAGGGCTTGTTACAGCAGCTTTACAAATGGTCATGTCCTTGTTTGAGCAGATGTGACAGAAGGAAGCAGTGGACCTTTCATCTAAAGCAAGAAAATCATGCTACAAAGCAAAGAGGAGCACTTCGATGTAAGACATGTTGACTTTGCTATTTCCAGACCCTTATTTGCAGTTACAAGACACAAAATAGATACTTAAAATGTGAACTGTGTCTTTATTTTATTAGAAATATTAAAATACTTTCTCATATAAATTTAATATGCCGTCAAAACACTGTGACACTTTTTGTTCCAGGCTACTGTTCCAACTTCCGACATAGTTTTAAAATGACAAATAAGCAGTCAAATAAACTATATTCCAAGCCATATGTGGCGGGGATAGGAATTAAACCAAGGGACAAATACTCAAACCACTCAAAAATTTAGTAATGAAGCACACAGGTTCGGTTCCCTAATAGAATTAGGCAAGAAACATGAGTAAAGTATAAAAATAAAAAAATACAAATGTTTATTAATGCAGAAATTGGTTAAAATACTGGACAAAAAAAACAACAACAAAGAACACTAGAAACCCCACTTAAAACAAGAAAAAATATGAATAAAAATTACAAACAGAAAAATAATAATACAAACCAACTTTATATACACACGTAACAATATGTTGTATCTGTAAAACAAAACAGACTGAAATAATACTGGCAGGGCTGAGGTTCCCAGTACCAGGGATCAAGGTAGAATTTGGTTTTACAAGGGCATTTTCCACACACACACCTGTGCACTCTGATCAAACACTATCAAACACTCAAAGTGTAGCACCGAAACATGATAAAGAAGAACCACCACCACAAGGAAGAAGATTGATCCACCTGTGGGACCCCCGCTCCTGCAATAAATCAAATAAAACACTAAAGAAATGGACTTAAGACACAATGCAATATGGACATCACTTA